>NC_022036.1:322486-343965 GCF_000317375.1 Microtus ochrogaster
TATGTACACATTAGAGTACTACTCAGCAGTAAAAAAAAAATGACTTCTCGAATTTTGCATGCAAATGGATGGAAATAGAAAACACTATCCTGAGTGAGGTGTCCCAGACCCACAAAGAGGAACATGGGATGTACTCACTCATAATTGGTTTCTAGCCATAAATAAATGACATTGAGTCTGTAATTTGTAATCCTAAAGAAGCTAAATAAGAAGGTGAACCCAAAGAAAAACATATAGTTATCCTTCTGGATATGGGAAGTAGACAAGATTGCCGAGCAATCTTGGGGTAGGGGTGGGACATGGGTAAGGAGAGATGGGGAGAGAAATGTGAGAAGGGTAGGATGGGGGGAACTTGGGGAATTGGGATGGTTGGGATAAAGGAAGGATGGATATGGGAGCAGGGAAGCATATATCTTAATTAAGGGATCCAGCTTAGGGTAGGCAAGAGACCTGAACCTAGATGGGCTCCCAGGTGCCCAGGGGGATATCCCCAGTTAGTGCCTTGGGCAGCTGAGGATAAGGAACCTGAAATGGCCCTATCCTATAACCACACTGATGAATATCTTGCATAACACCATAGAACCTTCATTGGGAGATGAATGGAGATAGAGACAGAGACCCATGCTGGAGCACCAGAATAAGCTCCCAAGGTCCCAATGAGGAGCAGAAGGAGGGAGAACATGAGCAAGGAAGTTGGGACAGTGAGGGGTGCACCCACCCACTGAGACAGGGGGACTGATCTATTGGGAGCTCACCAAGGCCAGCTGGACTGGAACTGAAAAAGCATGGGATAAAACCGGACTCTCTGAACAATGAGGACTGATGAGAAGCCAGAGACAATGGCACTGGGGTTTGATCCTACTTCATGTTCTGGCTTTGTGGGAGCCTAGCCAGTTTGGATGCTCACCTTCCTAGACCTAGATGGAAGGGGGAGGACCTTGGACTTTCCACAGTGCAGGGAACCCTGACTGCTCTTTGGACTGGAGAGGGAGGGGGAGAGGAGTGGGGGGAGGGGGAGAAGGGTGGGAGGAGAGGGAGGGAAATGGGAGGCTGGGAGGAGGTGGAATTTTTTTTTTATTTTTTTAAAAAAAAAAAAGAAAGGAAAAAAAATGACCCCCAAAAGGGTGACTATTAGGAGGTGTGGCCTTGTTAGAAGTGTTTCATTGTGGGGACAGGCTTTGAAGTTTTCTTTTGCTCAAGTTTCCCTAAGTGTGACAGTTAGTCTAATTTCTGTTGCTTCTGATTCAAGATGTAAGAACTGTCAGCTCCAGCACTATGTCTGCCTGCATGTTGCCATGCTCCCTGCCATTATGATAATGGACTGAACCTCTGAAACTATAAGTGAGCTACCCCAATTATATGTTTCCTTTATAGGAGTTGCCGTGGTCATGGTGTCTCTTCACAGCAATGAAAACCCTAACTAAGACAGTTCATATATAAATTATCTTGATGCAGGAAAAGAAAATTTCAATTCTTTAAAATAAAATCCACAAATTATTCATTTCCAAATAATGTCATACAGAAATTCACTCCTAGAGTACAAGCAAATCCCCAAGGCTTGCAGTATCTGTGAGAGGGAAGCCCACACTCCCCCCAAAAGCTCCCCGTCCATAATTCAATTACTTCTCATTTTTTTTTATTTTCCAACTTTAATAATTCCATTCCCCTTGCTTTATCACACAGGGTATATTTTGTAACCTATATTTCAAAGATTGACAAGATTCTTTTGTTCTCAAACGTTCCTGAGGGGCCAGAATTGAAAATTCCCAATTCACAAATGGGCTCTTCTCCAAAAGTTTATTTTTAAAGTCAGTAACTTGCAACTTGAAAATATTTCCTTGTAGGAGCGAGGCGTTGAGTGATGGTGCGTTTGCAGGAGAGAGCTCAAGTGCCCAGCCGCTCAGGCTATGTAATAAAAGATAATTGAAGAGTGCCACTGTGTATTGGTAATTAAAACAGGAAAACAGCAACCTGAGATGAGAAGGTTTGTTTTTCATCTGAACTCCAGGGAACAGTGTCCACAAGGATTTCATCTAATGCATCTTTTGGAGAGTTGGTCAAGAAAGAATGATTGGCTATGGGGACAGGGAGAAGCCCTATTAGTGCTCTGCCTGTTCCCATGGTGTAAATACTGTTGTCTTGTTTGATTTCAAAGCTGCCAGTACGACATCGCTAAATAAAGAGTAAAGAATAGAAGTCTCCAGACTATTTCCAGCCCATGAGATTTTTCTCTCTTTTCTACTCATTTTGGTGACAGAGGTTTGAACCCAGGGCCTTACATTCCAACCCTTCCAGTACATGTTTTCACACACATAGTCACAGACCCAGCCTCCCAAACAAACACTGCTTATCGAGCTACAGGGGTACTGGTACCCACCTTTCATATTTGCTTTTTCCTTCTGGCACCCCCAAACCCTCTTCTAAATCCCTTCCCAAATACTCAGGAATCTGGACACTCTGCAAAGCTTCTGTTCAAATCTAGGAGGAGCTCCTGAAAATCCAGCTCTGCAGTTAGAAAGCCTGGGCCTGAGCAGTGGCCTCAGGGTCCTGCTATCCTGTCCTGGCTGAAGGTCACTGCCTGTGATGCTCACTCTCATTGGTCTAGGTAAACACTTTGGTGAATTTTAGGACCTGTTTCTAGGTCCCTTGGGCCTTTCCTTCTGCTCTTGTCCTTCTGCACTAGCTTTTTTCCTTTTGGGCAATTTGCACATCAAAGCTCTGTCTAAACTCCCTGAGGCTCTGCTAGCCTGAATCACAACCAGTTTCTTTCCTGGCTTTTCTACTGGTGAAAATCTGCTTTATTTCCCCATGCCTGCCACTCGATTTCCCTCCTGAATGGTTTTCATTATGTTTGTTTGATGTTTCCCTCAATTTCTTAGGAGCATTTTTTGAACTAACGACATTGGACGTGGGATGGGCTAATGCTCACCTCTGTTCGTTCTGTGTCCTCGGGTGGATATGGATCTATTTTAACCAATCTCCCACAGGTCTCTCTAAAGGACTGGTCACTTCCAGGTCAGTTTCTATATAATAAGTTTTATGTGCCTGAATTTGTCCAAAGGAGGAAAAATGCCAAAGAAAAAAATCTTTCAAGTTGAACCTGAACAGTTCACTCTCCCTGTGAGACTCAAGTACCAAGCACATTGCTTTAAACACATCAGTGAGCTGTGGCTTGGCCATGTAGGAGCCAGGGGTCTTCTTGATAGAAATTTAAGAGCAACAGCACCGAACTACTCTAATAAGTGTATTCTACAAGAAGGCAGTCTGTGTCTCGAATCTCCAAGGTCAGGCTCCTACAGCTTTGTTGGTACCTATTATTGGCAGTCAGTGATCAAGCTGAGTAAAGACTTTGCTGCAGAAAATATCATTGGAGGCATCTAATCAGGGAATCGTGAGGAGTTAGTGAAGGCAGAATCCTAAGCTGTGGGTTTCAGCCTTTGTCTTGGCTACAAACTAGCTCTGTGACCTGGGTCAGACAATCTTTTGATTGTGGTAGGCTTTAAGTTATTGTCATCCCAAAGATATTATCCCTTGAACCTGTGTCTGTCTTTGGTTAGAATGGAGTCTTTTTCACTTAGTCTTTGGACTATTTAGAAAGTGTATTCCATAACCCACGAGCTCTCAGAGATCGAGTGAGGAATAAACTGTGATTAAGTTAATAACTGAAGGCAAGTGAAATTTAACTGGGACTGGGGTAGGAGAAGCACTCTAGGGAGAGGAGTGACTGTGGCAAAGGCCTACGGAAAGAAGAGACATCGAGGACCAGTGCAGAGAAGGCCAGGGTGTCTAAAGATCAGGGTGGGTAGCTGTTGTCAGGGAATGGGACTTCAGGAAGAAAGCAAAGGGTTCAAAGCAAAGGAAGGGTCCTGAAGGGTCCAAAGCAGAGGAAGCCTAGCTTACTGAAGAGATCAATGTGCTGGGGAGACGGGCTTGTTTCTATAAGCCCGGTATGTAGGAGTCTAAGGCGGGAGGATTGCTATGAATTTGAGGTCAGCCTTGGCAACATATGAGTTCCAGGTGAAAATGAGTTACACAGCAAGACCCCTTTTCAAAAACAAACAACCAAACCAAACCAAACCAAAACAGTCCACTGTAGCTGGCTGCATTTTTGGTGAATGGGTCAATGAAAGGGGACAAGATAGACAGACCACTGCATAGGAGAGAAAAAAACACCAATGATGGCCTGGACTAACCCAATAAAAAGATGTTTAGGACAATATGAGAGGCCCTTGGTTCTTGTTAAGAAAGGGGAGATGGGGCTAGGGAAATGGCTCAGTGGGCAAAGCACTTGCTGGATAAATGTGATGACCTGGGCTTGATTCCCCAGAACCCACATAAAAAGCCACTGACAGAAAAAAAAATGCATGGGTTATTGTGGGTATAGGAATATGTTGGTATCCATTCTGCTTAGCACAGGCTGAGTTCTGTTTCTGAGTCAAAGAACTGGGATATCGAAGAGGTCTGAGCTAGACAATTAAAATTTTCTAATTGTTATAGATGATATTGAATACCAGGAGCACAGGTGGATTCTTTTAGGTGAAGTGGGCTTCAAGTGAGAAGAAAGGGAGCTTTGGAATATCTTCAGGGGTCACATTATTGAGGCAGGAAAGAAGATCTGTCTCCCTCCCGAGGTGCTGCCTCCTTTGGTGTTCCCAGCATCATGTTCTAACTCTACTCCAGCAGGTCTAAACTAGTCCGTGTTTAATTTAGAAAGCATTTCATGGAATTATACTGCTTGGCCCACGGTGATAATGAAAGCGCATATGGAGTGGAATTTTCCCTAACAGAGCTCACGGTTGCTTGGGGGATGAGCAAACATATCCCACAGCATGGTGTGAGATCTCCAGTCACAGGGAAGGGAGGGATAAACAGCAGGAGAAGAGGACAGCTCTGTGTGTGGGCAGCTGTAGGAATGTCCAAAAGGCTTCACCAAGAGAGCCATTTCTGCGTCAGTTCCGATGAATGAGTGAGTTTCTGCAGTCAGGTGGGTGAGGGTGTTCTCCAGGCAGAGAAGCCTGGAGAAGTGTAGAAGAAAAGGGTTCAGGGTGTGAGCAAACCCCGAAGCTGAAAACAGACATAAAGCATCCCGTGTGAACTCCCAGAATTCCGAGCCAGTTGGTCTAGGGAGGTGCTGACTGTTGGCTAAGTTTGACTAGTCCTCATGGCAGCCTACTGTGTCCTGGGCTGGAAACTGCTCCTTGGACATGGCTGGATATTTTAGAAAGTTCTGTGGGAAATAGAATGATCCTCATGGAAGCTTTTAAAATCTCTTAGTTTAAATGTAAAACTTTTAGGTGTTCATTTTTATTCATTGTATGTGTATGTGCCTATGTGAATGTATGCGTACCGTGTGTGCAGGGAAGAGATTGTAAGTCTCTCTGGAACTGGAGTCACAGGTGGATGTGAGCACCCTGATGTGGGTGCTAGGAATCAAACTTGGGTCTTCTGGAAGAGCAGGAAGTGCCCTGAGCCACTGAGCCATCTTTCCAGCCTCTTAGTTTAAAAACTTTTGGAAGAGCAATATATACTGAATTTCTTTCTAACATAGAGTAGTTATCAGAGTAAGCCAAACAGATCTAGATTCTCCAATTTCCCATCCCCTCTCTCCTCCCCCTCACATCCTTTCCCCTGCTTTCTTGTTTTCTTTTGTACGGTGCTAGAGACAGAACCCGGGGCCTGGAATACACTGGAAAACTAACTGCTCTACCACCGAGCTGTGTTCTCAGCCCTAGATTCTTTAACTTTTAATCTTTTGTCATAATTTTTCCTCTCTCTAATATTAGTGTATTGATAATATAAATATTTAATTTTAAATATTTAAAATACAATATTTGTATTTATAGAACATAATACAATCAGAACTAAATATCAACTTCAATATTATATATAATGTGATTATAGAATTCTTGAATAACCTGAGAACAAGTTGGAATCAAGGTTAACACACTATTGTATCATTTCTAGAAAAATGTATACAAATATAAATATTGGCTTACATAATTTTTGAAAACCACTTTTGGAATATATATGTATATAAATATATATTGCATACACACATGTGCACACATGCAAAGTCTTTTAAAATTATAGGCCACATAGAGGTTCTGCTAAGAACCATGCCAGGGACTTTAAAGTCAGGATTCTGACTTCTTACTAGGTGTAAGTACATGAAGGGAAAGACCAAAAACCGGCTTGTCATTGCAGCCAGCCTCCAGCCTTCAGCAGCTGAGTTGAGCTGAGTGGAATTTGAATTTTTTTTATAGCAACAGTGTTTTCTTAAACTTATTGGCCTGCACTGACTTTCCACAGCTGAGCATTTTCGGTTGCATTCCCTTTGCAAAGTGGCCTTGCAGCGAGCCCTGTCAGCCCATCCACCCACTCACATTCCTGAAAAAGCGGTCTGTTCAGGACCACACTCTTAAGAGGACTTTACAATGGCAGGGCCAGAGGAATTAGAAGTTCAGGTTCTCAGCTGTTGTCACCTATACCCTTTCTCCCCTTCGCTGGCTTGTTTACATGGACTTGCGAATGAGGCTGGTCCGTTCCTAAAACAAGTGAACTTGTCTCCACCCTTGTGACTCTGATGCATTTCACCTTTGCGCAGCCGACTTGGCAGTTACCTAAGAAGCAAATGCTTTTAGGAATTATTTATTGGTGGACTTATTTAACAAGATAATTTGTGTCTGCTCCATGTACCAGATTTTGTGTCCATTCTGTTAATAAGTAGATCACAGTCTGTACGCTCTGCACCAGTGATTCTCAACCTCCCTAAGGCCGTGTCACATTGTGGTGGCCTCCAACCATAAAAGTTATGTTTGTTGCTACTTCATCACTATAGTTTTGCTCCTCTTATGTAAATATCTGATATGCAGATGGTCTTAGGTGACGGCTGTGAAGGGTCTTTCAACCCTCAGGACGCAGACGGCTCCATATTCTCTTTCTTTCTTAGTTGATCAGAGTCAGAGTTGTTGACCATTGTGTTTACCCTGCTATTGTGATAAAATACTCTGACCAGGGAACTTAAGGGAAAACTAATGGATACAGCACATCAGTGTGGGGGAGCTATTGCAGCAGGAGCTGGAAGTCATGGTCACACTGTGTCTGTCTTAGGAGATACCTCAGAAAGCAATGCCTTACTTCCTCCTTTGTATTCAGTCCCTGGACCTCCATCCATGGATTGGGACCACCCATATTTAGGGTAGATTTCTCATATCAGTTAACCTAATTTAGACAATCTCTGCAGACATGGCCAATGATTTGTTTCCATGGAGATTATGAATCTCCTAAAGTTGATAATATAAATTAACCAGCACACTCATTATCTTCCTTATCATGCTGTTTTTTGTTGATGTTATTGGTTATGTATTTTGATTTGGCATGTCTTTCAACAAATGCAAACTATCTTCAAGCTGTCTGTCATTTCTGGGGAAAAGGCCTCATCTATACACAGCATCACAAAGAGAATCATAATGGCAACCTCACCCTTTGCATGGGAAATGGACTCAAGCGTGCAGTTTTGGCGGCTACATGATTTCTGTTCTTTTGACTAGATGTATCCTGTGCCCTAAGCACTCTGCCACGTGTAGCTCAAGAGGCTGTTCATTTCCCCCTGGTTATCAGAGCTCTCACCAGGTTTTGTAAAAATGCTATTTGCTGAAAGCTGCTTACGACAGCAGGACTGTGAGACGCTGGGCTCTGCCTGCCAGGTGCCGCCGCGACGGTGAGGCCGCACAGCCCTCCCTTTCTGGTTGATGATGGCCTGCCCAACTTTGTTTGTATTAGTTATTCTTGTTTGAAATGAATTAAAAATATAATTCAGTTGAAGGCTTTTCTCACAGTAAGCTGCAATATTAAATAAGTCTGCTAAAGACCAGGGGCTCTTTGAGTTAAGACATGGCATTTCATTCAGTTTGTGTCTTTATAGCCCAAGAAAAATCCTGCTACATACTAGATGCTTGATGTATTCTCTTCTTTTTGTGGTTTATTTTTATGTTATCTGTCTATATGTTTTGCCTGCATGTATGTCTTGTGGAGTTCAGAAGAGGGTGTCAGATCCCCTGGAACTAGATGTGAGCATACGCAATTTCAAGCTACAACGTAAGGGCTGGGAATCGAACCTGGATCTGCAAGAAGAGCCATCAGTTGTTTTAACTGTTGGGCCATCTCTCTAGCTCCTGATGCATATTTCTGGATGAACAGTAATTAATGACGTCATGGACTGATCTACATACACTCACATGTTTTTATAGTTGTTTCTCCCATTCTGTCCTTGGAAACAGGACATCTAGTTGATGTGTTTCTACCATTAAAGAAAGATTCATCTAAAGCAAATCAAGATGTAATGAAACTTGGTATAGTGACACACACCCAGCACTTGAGAGGCTGAGGCAGGTGGGTCTCTGTGAATCAGGCCATCCTGGTCTACATAGTGAGTTCCAGGACAGCCAGAGCTGCATAGTATGATCCTGTATTGAAAAACAAAAAACAAAAATAAAACAACAGAGACCAAAAGCCAAAAGAGGAGGAAAAAAGATAAAATGAGATAGCAGCATATTTTTGAACAATATGTTCAGGATTATAAATTACTCCGAGTTCCTGAAAATGAGATTGTCGAGGAAGTCGCTGTGCTCTGCCTTTGGTGGGAAAAGGGGAAAAGGAAGTGAAATCTGAGGAGAGGAAAGGAAATGAAGGCGATGAACGTGGGCCACCCGGTCTCTGCATTACTGCGCATGACCTGGGTAATCGGGCTCTTGGAGCCCGTGACACAGCGGGATGCCTCTTGTCATCTTTATGCATGATGTGCTTGTAATTTATCTGGGAAAATGAATATCACGGGGTTCTGGGTCTCAGCCAGATGCTAATTTCCTTCTGCCACAATGAAAACGTTTTCTTTTTAAAATGAGGAGACAGCCTCAGTTAGGAAACCACAGCAAAAAATTTACTTTACTGTTTTTTCTTCTATTAGGATTTCCCCCTATTTTAGATTCTTCCTTTTTTGTATCATATCTACAGAAAAAGAATAGATGAATTCATTATCATGTGAGATAAATTTATTCTTCTGTGAAAGAAAATGAAAAACACTTGCAAAAGGCTTTCTTTGTGGATCTATAACTGTCCTGTGATATAAAATTAATCTTCTGGGAAATGTGTGATTTCTAGACAACATGTATAAACGCAGGGGTATATATTCTCCACTGAACTTATAAGTATATGTACACACACACACACACACACACACACACACACACACACAAAGGCACTCTCTGGAACACCTCCAAGTGGTTTTCCAGGAAACCTCTGTTTTTGAGTGATATGCCCTGTCTGGAAAGCAGGAGAGTTTGCCCTTTGACCTGTCCATTGACATCATGGAAACTGATGATCAAAAGCAACGTCTGGGATCCAGAAGCTGAGGCAGGGAAAGGCTGTATGGCGTGCCACATGGCTCGCTAAATCTTCACGGGGCAGCTGCTGTCTAGGTGAGGGCAAGCATTCTTTGAAAGCCCTTGCTGTTGCCAGCATTCAAAGGCCACAATCTGAAGTGTAGTTTTCTGGTCATAGGGAGTAGGTGACTATTACCAAAACGCATTGTATGTGTGTGGGAAATTCTCAAATAATCAATAGAAGTATTATTTTTAAAAAATAAAGTAGTTTAAAACGATGAGTCATGCGCTCACAGCCACTATAGACTTTGCTGTTGCATTGTTTATTTCCTGGGTCATGCCCTCTTGCCAAACCTCTCACACAGGAAATGTGCAGAATCTTTAAGAACAGAGAAAGACTGTGATTTCAGTCCGAGCTGGAGGCTCCTCAGGCAGATGGTCTTGGTTGCTACCCTATGATCTCTAGCCACCTTACCAGCTTCTACATGGTCACTAGTGTGAAAAGCAGGAGTCTCATTTTATACATACACCCCCACCCTTCCATGTTGAGATTTGAGTGGGAAAAGGACACTTGCATTCCGGGTCTGTGGTTCCAGCTAGAAGCAACCCCATTGCCTTTACCGTGCCTCTAGGATACCTCAAAGGATGCTCATGGAAATGGAACTTGAAAATCTAATCTCTCCAAGGCAGGGTGGGGGGATCAGGGGTGGGGACATGACTGATGGGACTCTGGCTTTGCAGGAGCTCTGAAGATTCCATGTTTGAGCTGCTCTGCCAATTGCCACCTCCCGTGTTAAAATTCATTTCAAGACATAGCAAAAGGCTTATAGAATGAGAGGTGCTGCCAAGGAGCTCGGGGCTGCCAGGATTGTTGAAGTGCTTTGAACTGTGTGTGTGTGTTTGTGTGTATTATTGCTATAATCATAAAAAACCATTTGTTTCTTGGTCCTGAAGAGGCTTGTTCTGCTTAGGAGGAACTGCTTAGGTTGTTTGAACTCTGATGCCCCATTTTATACACTGGCTGTTGAGGTGCCCTGAGAGATGTTAAAAAAAGAACAGATCAACACTTTGGCTTTGTTTCTGGCATTTAAAAGAATTATTCTAGAGAGAATTTCTCTTGTTGGGTGACCTTTTTCTTGGGGTACTGCTACAGGCTTTTAAAAAGAACCTTTTTTTTGGTTTTCATTTATTGTATAGTTTTAAGATGACATACCATCAAGGGTCTTTCTTTGCATCCTTTCTCGTGGACTCACTTCCTGTGGAGAAGTGATTGGAAACAATGAGGAGATAATTCCAGGCAAACTAGGATCTAGATCAAGACACCCCATAAGCTTCTTTTCTAGCTTTAGGGCAAGTGAGTGCTATTTTAAGTGAATTTTTGGTAGGTTTTTTTCTTTTTTGTTGTTGTTGTTAGAAGAATGATTTTCCCCATTGTGGATATTTTATGACCCACATTAATGAGGTAGCCCATGTGTACAATTTATAATTAAATATGTAAATAAAGGCACATAAACTAAGTTTAATGCTGCATGATTTCAAAGATTTTCCCTTAGGAACACACAGTTAAGTGGTGAGGCAATCCCTGCCTATACTGGGTAGACTCTGGGATCTGGGGGCGGCTCCTGAAGTGTCCCCTGTCCATCCACAGCCATTTTAGATCCCCTTTGTTGAGAACCCCAGCTCAGGGATCAAGAAAATGGGTGCTGCAGAGACTGTGTTCCAGTTTCTCTGCTGCCTACTTGGGTCTCTCTGAGCAAGGTCTTTAACTTTTCTGTTTCTCAGTTTTCCTGTTCTAAAGTGGGTCTAGTGACAGCATCTCCTGCATCGGATTGCTGTGACAGTAAATGAGCCAATTTCTGGACCTGTGACCCATGCCCCTGACTGGATGTGGAACAGATATGTTAACATTAAAAGGCTTGATTAATTCACAAGCAAACACATAATGAATCCGAGGTTCTTCTGGTTGCATATGCCTGCATTGTCTCACAGGTATGCAAGCAGCCTCAGCTCTAAACATACAACATGTACCCTTTGCATTGTGGGTGTCAGCAAGCCAAGCAATGCCATCAAACACTGCCTGAGACACTGTAGCTCAGATTTGAGACCATTGCGTGTTATGAACTGCAATATTTTTACTGTACAAACACAGTTTCAGAGTTCTGTGCTCTTACAGAAATATTGTGTTTACAATGAAGCTATTCAAAAAAATGGATGCAACTAGAAAAAAATCATCTTGAGTAAGGTAACCTAGACTCAAAAAGGAAAAGATGACATGTACTCACTTATAAGAGTATATTAGTTTATAAGAGGATAATAATCAAGCTTTAATCTATAGATCCAGAGAAATTAGGTAAAAAAAATAAGGGCTCTAGGAGGGATGCATGGATCTCCCTGGGAAGGGGAAGTAAAATAAATCTTTCTGGTGGACTGGGGAACAGGTGGGGACAGGAATGGGAGGGATCAGATGGAGAATGAAAAGGATGGAGGGAGAATGAGGGGTAACTGGGGAGCATGAGGGGATGGAAATCCAGTGCAGTGGAAACTTTCAGGTATCCAGGAGGGTGACCCCTAGGAGGACTCCTAGTAATGGAGGGTACCTGGCCACCACTGAATGGGCCACCTCTGTAGCCAGGCAAGGCTTCCAGCGGTAAGACTGGGCTCATTCAGCTGAGTTGCTGGTTCAGGATATTCTCTGATGATCCCTAAGCCACCCAGGCTTATGCTAAGACAGAAGATCATCCTCTGAAAACTGGGAGTGGACCTTATTGCCGAGGACAACCACACAACTCACCGGATGTAGACAGGCCAAGCTGGTGCCTGCAGTACCCTTCAACCATATGTTCCAGTTTCTTTTGCTCGAGGAGATCTGCATCAGAGAGGGTGCAGAGAGCCCCAACCACACATTATATGGGGAGAGAGTCTAAACTGGAGGTCTCCATCAGGTCCTTCCCCTTGGAGATCCAGAAATCCATGGAAGACAAGTAGGAAAGATCACAGGAGTCAGAGGGAATGGGGGATACCCAGGAGAACATGACCCACTGAATCAACTAATCAGGGCTCATGTGGGCTCACAGGGACTGGGGTGTCATGCATCAGCCTGTATGGGACTGTCCCGAGTACTCTACATATATGTTATGACTAATAAGACTTGCTCTTTTTGTGGGAGCGGATGTGTCTCTGACTCTTTTGTCTGGTCCTGGGACTCTGTTCCTCCTATTGGATTGCCTTGTCCAGCTTCAGTCTTTTGCCTTCCTTGTCTTACTGCATCTGTTTTGACTGTCATCTCTTGGAGGCTTGCTCTTTTCTGAAGAGGAAAAAGGAGAGGGAGTGGATCTAGGGCAGAGGTGAGGTGTAGGGGGAGCTGGGAGAAGTGGAGGGAGGGAAACTGTGGCTGGGATTTATGGTATGAGAAAAGATTCCATTTTCAATAAAAAAGAAATATTGTATTAAATAATAGATAAGAGATGGTTTTTTTCTTGATATTTTTAAATTTAGTTTTGTCTTATTATATGGGTGCTTGGCCTGCATGTAGGTCTGGGTACCGCTGTGTGTGTGCCCATGGATGCCAGAAGAGGGTGTTGGATCCCCTGGAACTGGAGTTACAGATAGTTGAAAACCACCATGTGGGAGCTGGGACTTGAACCCAGGTCCACAGGAAGAGCAGCCAGTGTTCTTAACTGATGAGCCGTCTCTCCAGATTCAGCAAGATTTCTAGTATTTTCTCACCATCATCCCACAGCACGAAATTATAGAACTAGTCTGTTTTTAAATTACATTGGCTGCATATTCTCAGTACATGAATTGCTTTTCTCCTTAATATGTGTAACAAAAACTGTTTTAGAGCTCATTCCTTTACAGCTTTTAATTAGTAAGTGCTAAGTTTTGCACGCCTCTTGTATATACCTCTTGTGGCGGCGAGTATTCACTGTAACATTATTGGATTTTGGATTGCTATGGAAACATGCCTTTGGGTGTATCCACGAAGATGCTTCCAGAAAGGCTGAAATGAGAAGAGAAGCCTCAGAATGGGCCTGTGTGTGAACGAAAAACAGAAACCCAGCATTCATTACTCTCCGCTGCCTGACTGTGGACTCAGTGTGACCAGCCGCGTCATTTTCCTGCTGCTGTGACGTCCTCCCCTTGGAGGAGCCAAGATAAACTCTTCCTTAAGTTACTTTTCTCAGTTGGTCATGGCAACAGGTAACAAACAATACACCTATACTCCTGGGGTTGTGTGGAAAAATTCTCAGGCAAATGGGAGCCATGAGCCGAAAAAAAGTTTACAAATCCCTGATCTAGGGGGGATCTGAGACAAGAGCCAGGAACTGTTCTCATGTGGAGTCTTTCTAATCTTGGCTGCCTAACTTGCCTCTTGTATTGCCATCTCCAATACAGATGAAATTCTCATTGCTTGCCCATTCCAGTGATTCAATGAGTTCCTAGCTTAGGTCATCTTCTCCCACTGCAGTGAGCTGCCCTGTTCATGGCCACTCACAGGACTTCTAGAAAAGCCCTAATGGTATCAGGCTGATGTGTTTCATTGAGTAACTTCTCTTGCTGGGTCTTTACAAACCCCAAAGACTTTTCAGGGCATTACACTTATAATTGTCCTTTGGAACCAGTGATCAATTGATCTTGAAACTGGATAGCTTCGGAGAAGATGTAATATATGTGCATGCAAATAGGATGTTTCTTGGATATTCTCTGTACCATGTTTACTTTTCATTGGCAAAACTAGTACTGCTCTAGGGCAGTGATCAAGAGAAAAGGGACTAGGCGAGACAGTCGGGATGCTGACCCCGTCTTTCTGAAGGCACCCTAAACTGCCACTGCCATCTTCCAGATTTGTGGGATACGTTTGCTAAGCATGTGTGCTCTGAATGCCCAAGTATTGTTCTTTTTTTCCCCCCCTCTCCACGGTTGTTGTGGTTCAGCTCAGGATTGTTGTGATTGCTCAGAAAGGAGATGTTTGGGAAGCAGGAACAAAGGAGCAATAAAGGGGCCATTTGAGCACCTGGGATGATTTTGTGAAAGAGTTGTATGGGTACGCTGTGCCAAATCCTGACTTTAATATTTGATGAATATCACAGATTTAGAGCCATTCTGTCACAGTTTTTGTTTTTAAAAAATAGCATGAAAGCAAAGCACAGAAGAAAAAAAATGGCCTTGTATTTCATTTCTCGAAGACACAAACTGAGATAAGTGTTTAAGTGGGATGCTTGTCTAGTTTGTCTGCTGTAGGTTAGGCTGTGGATTGAATGCTGCAAAGAAGGAATTTAATGCTACTGGGAAAGGTCAGCTGAAAATTCTACAGGAATACTTCGCATCAATTTCGTTTTGTCTTCAAGTCGGTATTTTTGTTTGTTTCCTATTTTTCCCCCTGGGGCTGGTAAGAGCACATTAAAAACAGGTTATCTCTAGAATGAGAAATGGAATTTAAAAAGCTGATTCTAGAAAATTATCTTTTCTCAAGAATTTATCAAACACAGCTTTTTTTTCCCCCCCGGGAACTCTGCTGAGGATTTGGAATGAGGTGAAGAGCTGTCAGTTTGGCTGTCTAGAATGAATTTCTAGTCCCACAGTGTGATGGTCAACATGGAAGGGTGCACACGTAAGAAACAGGAAGGCCAACCACATGTTCAGGAATCGCGAGAAGCAGGGCTCCCATCCAAGTCCCACCCGGGCCCAACTCTGCTTAGCTTCTGAGACCCAACAGAATAGATGCCAGAGGCAGGTACACACTCTGTTGCAAAGTGCTAACAAATTAAACTCTTAACTAGACCACAAATCAATGGTTTTCAGCCTTTTCTAGGGAGAGGGAATTGCATTTCTTCCCACAGACTCTTCCTTCTATTGCCCCTTTGTGACAAAACAAAAGACACCCTTTTGATCTAGATTCTAGAAATTGCTATTTTGCACAGAAATGGGAAGGATGTCCACACTCCCCAAGACAGGGTTGATATGAATGGGAAGAACCTGGCTTGCTGTGTATGTCCATGCTCAGGCTATTGCAGCAAAAGCTGGTGGTTCACACTGAAGCTCCAGGTGTGGGCTTCGAGCCTGTATGGGGCCTTGTCATTGGCTGTGGGGATGGCTAAAAATAATTGGCAGCAATAAAAGGTGTCAGACTATTCAAAGACCAACAATTAATCCCAAATCAAGCATTTAATTAATCCAATGTGTATCTAGCAGTGCTTGTCCACACAGCTTCTCAGTGACATTGATTTTGAACACAGGACACAGAGACTTGTGCTGTGCATGTCCTGAAGCCATATAATGTCAAATAACACCAGCAGATAGGAAACAAGATATATATATTCCCTACCACCATTTTGGAATCGTATCTTCAAACTGTATCATGTTAGACAAGCAAACCCATCAGTGCACAGATTTGCTTTCATCTTTAATACATGGTAAGCCTAAATTCAAACCAAAAAATTGCTTCACATTTATGTTTTATTAATAATAAAAATCAATACACGCAATATTTATGCTGAATTTTATGCTCAGATAACTGGCAAAACATTTCTGTATGTTTGAGGGTGTCTAAAGAAGATTAGCATTTGAAGCAGGAGACTAGATTTGTAACATTCCAGCCCCAGCTGGGGAGCTATGGGAAATTCATGGGTGCTGGAGGAGGGAGAGTCAGTTTAGATATGTGCTACCCTCCCTGTAACCTGTGCAGGTCTCAGCAGATGGGCGCACACCCATTCCATACTGGCAGCACTAAGTGGCTTCATTGGGCTTAAAATTAAGAGTATAGGATGTTAGGAGAGAAAAGTGGTTGTGGGGGGCATGGAAAAGTTGACAGGGAGAAACTTGGGATAAATTTGATCAAAACATATATTTTTGATCAAAAGAAAATTTTCAAACAAGAATAATCAAGAATAACAATAATCACTGCTCATGTGTATGAGGACCATCCAATGCAGTAAGGATCCAGATGGCATAAAAACAGAGAGGGAGCATGAATTCGCTGTCTTTTGTTCAACTAAGGCATTCATTCTTTCTCTCATCCCCCAAGATTCTTCCATCTGCTGCAGTTTTCAGATCCTGGGCTTCTCACTGGGGCTTATACATCATCAGCTCACCTGCTTCCCAAGACTTCAAGATCTGGGCTTAATCACACCACAGGCTTTCTTGGTCCTCTATTTTGCTGATTGGTAGAAGAACATGTGGCTGATTTACCTCCATAGTCTATGAGTTATTCCCATCACACACACACACACACACACACACACACACACATTTGGAGATGGGGAGCTGGTTCAGTGGGTAAGAGTGATTGCTCGGTAGGTATGGGGGCCTGAGTTCAAATCTCTAGTACTTATGTGAGAAAGACAAGTACCACATTTTATGCCTTTTGGTCACAGCCTTGGGGACAGAGATGGATTCTGAGAGGTCACTGGCGGCCAGCCAGCTTCCATCTTAGTGAGAGATCCCATCGTAAGTCAATATGATAAAGAACAAGGGAGGAAGATAGCTAAGTCCTGCTCTGTCTCTGTGTGTAGCTGCACACAGCCAGGATGGATAAATATACACAAGAAGTGTGTATTCACTGGTGTCAGATGCTTTTCTACACAGCATAGGGTCACCTAAAGCTGGAGAATTCTTAATGGATGTCTTGAGAAAGGTGACTCTGGGAGATGGGGTTACTTTTGAGGGGCAAAGGACACGAGAATAGTCCATGTAGAGAAATCATAGAGATGAGAGCCAGACTGGGAATGGCCAGTGGTGGACTAGAACTACAAGAAAGAAGGTTGACTGAACTGGGATGGAGCAGGTTTGTGATTGTAGCACTCTCAGCTCCAGCACCGCATCTGCCTGCATGCCTCCATGCTCCCCATCATGATCATAATGGACCGGACCTCGGAAACTGTGAGCCACCCTCAATTAAATGTTTTCTTTATAAGAGTTGCCATGGTCATGGTGTCTCTTCACAGCAGTAGTCCATGACTCTCTGTTGATCACAAGCCTACTCCATTGAAGTACTTATTCTTGCATTGTTCTTGTAGGCATCAGGAAGTTGACTCACTGCCACACTGAGCAAAGCTTGAGAAAGGAGACCTCAGAGCCCCCTACCCCACAGTGACACACTTCCTCTGAAGAGGCCACACCTCCTTAGAGTGCCACTCCCTTTGGGGACCATTTTCTTTCAAACCACCACAGCTGGGGATTACATAGCTGGGACAGAGGGCACCTCTTGACCAATGAGCAAGGCTTGGCACCTTAGTTACTTTTCTTGGTGATGTGATAAAAGACTTGGGGCTACTTAGGCCAGGGAAAAAAGTTTATTTTTTGCCTCATAGTTCGAGGCCTTTAAATCCAGTTCCTCATGTTGTGGTAACCTCCAATCATAAAATTATTTTCATTGCTACTTCATAACTGCAATTTTGCTACTGGTATGAATCATAATGCAAATATCTGATACACAGGACAGTCATAGGTGACCACTATGAAAGGGTCACTTGACCACCCACCCCAGGGGGTTGTGACCTACAGGTGCTTCTATAGTCATTTATGGTGGGGAAGCAACAGTAGGAAGAGCATGAAGCTGCTGGACACATAGCATCTGAGGGCCAAGACTCAGGGAACGAAGAATGCTGTGTTCAATGCACTTGCCCTTTCATAAAGAGCCAGGATCCCAGGCCAGTGAATGGTTCCCTATAGTAGGTGGAGTTTCTCACCTCAATTAATATAAGTAAAATAATATCCCACCAGGGTGCCCAGCATCCATCTCCCAAGTGATTCTAGGTCTTACCAAGTTGGCAGTGGAGATTAACCATCACAGTTAGATACAAAGAGTGGCTGCAGTGATGGAGGACATTGAATTGATGAACCAAGACTGTCCAGGCAGGAAGCAACCAAGACGTACAGGAGATGCCTCTGCCACCCTCACTCACAGAAGCTACTCTCCTCATCAGGGGCACACTATAACTTTCACAGTCCTTGACATGCCCCCTAGAAAGTTACGCCAAGTTTTGCTTTACCATTACAATGGCATAAAAGGCAAATATATTAAGGTTACCTATGAAAGCATCTTTTGAACCCTCAAATTTGTGTTCCTTCTGATTCTTAAAGAAGTTTCAGCACAGTTTTGTGGGTCTGCAAAAGCTAGATAGGTACTATGTCCTTTCTACCTGATGCTAAGTTGACCCTGGTCCCTAGCTGTACTGGGGCAAGGTGGAACTGGGCTTAGCTCCTGTCACTTCCTCTAAAGGGTTACACTTCTCTTCTAGGTCCCCTGGTCTGCACCATATGCATTCTGGTATTGTCACCATATTATTATTTGATCTGAAAATAATACCAGCCAAAAAAATAGTTGCCCACATAGGAAAGATCATATAGTTGGAGGGTTTTATAATAATACTAAGTGAGAATCATCTTACCTCAAAAGTATTTTGGGAAAAATATTTCATTGTTTAAAAAAGAAAAACAGATTTAGTTTTAACTCTCTCTCTTTCTCTTACACACACACACACACACACACACACACACACACTCACACACACTCACCTGTATACATTCTAATGGAAAGAAGTTCAAACAATACCAAATGATGAAAAGACTTTAACAATATCCTATGTTACATTTATAAGAAAAAAGTAAATTATGTCATATAAGTGACTATTAGGAGAGGAAGTGGAGGTAAAGGTTTTGCTGAACTTAGAGCAGAGGTGAAGAAACACGACGCCATTGTTTCTGCTCCCATTCAGATGCTAATGTCAAAACAGTTGTTGTGCATCTAACCTAATCTTGAATTTTTTTAAAAAAATATTTTTTTTTGTTCTTCATTTCCTTCTTCTGTTAGCTTTGAGAGGAAGTTGGAATTGGGACTTTATTCTATTATACTTTATTCACATTTCCCAGAAATCATTTGGATGTGCTATCAGTTTCAGTGGATGCTGTTACATGTGTCAGTAAAGGATTAGAGTGGCTCCATCAGGCTTAAAACACACAATAGAAGCTCTTCCTTTGCCTCCCCAACTTTATACTCTTCCAAAGTTCAAAGGCCGGAGAAGTGGGAGCTCTCTTATCCAAGGGCTAGAGAAGGAAGGTATTCTAGATAGAGGGCCAGAAGAGTGAATTTGCCTTTCCTGGGCCCTCTGGTTCTATTTGGTCCTGAGGTGCCTGGTGCCCTACCCACATGCAGGGACATTCTCCCTCACAATCCACAGTCGGTCCACTCACTGGACACTCTTTGGACACAGGTTCTATTAGTTGGTTGGTTGGGGATCCTTCAGCCTAGTTGAGAGTTAACGGTTACCTTTCTGTACCTGCTGTTCTCTCCAGGGCTGGTCATTTCCTCTCACGGGTCCCCAGTCTTCCTCTCACATGACTTGCCTACAGCATTCTGGAAAGCATACATGAAGATATTGGCTTCATTCCCATGATGTCATATGGTGTTACCATCATGGCTGCCTTTCTCTTCTGTATGCCACTAGGGAACTCCCAAATGCAGGGGTCATTGGAGAAGACCTCCTTTTTAGATAAACTTTTGGCTAGTCCTGTCTGAACTTCATCTTTCTGAGGTCCTCAGGTCCTCTCATTTCTCAGCCTTCAAGGACAGAAACATCAACTCAACTTGCCTGCACCTGCCTCAGCTAAGAGGGGCAGCCTCCCTTTGCCTACCAAGCATGTTATTCCTTTTTTTTTTTTTGGCTTCCTGTCTTTTTTAAGTGTTGCTGTCTTCTTTTATCCATGTTATTCAGGGCAACTTGAATCTTTTTTAAAGAATCCTTTTCTAGTTATTTTAGGAGGAGCAGAGAGGAATGGGAATGATCATGCCTGCCACAACGGGGGCCTCTAGAAGCTTAATGAATGGTAGCTTCTCAGATAAAGGTCATCAAATAGCATAAATGGGCAACTTACAAAAAGTAAGGCTGAGATGATTTGAGAAACAAAGGATATTGAAAAGAGTTCAGTTTTACAATCATTTGAGATTACACGGCAAAGGTGAAATGGCCATGCTTTTCTTCACTTGGGGATAGAATCAGAGATTTCAAGCATTCATTTTAGTTTACCCTTCAGAAGTCATTCACAACTATTGTATAGCAGTAAACTTGTATAGAGTAAACTTTCAAAATTATAATACTATCTTATGTGCACCTCTACCCTACCACCATTAGAGGAACCAGTGAAGAGAGTTTGAAAGCAGAGGAGAAAAGCAGGGAGGATTATGTTCACAGTCTATACGAAGTCAGTCCAATTCTATTCATGAAGAAACCCCTTATCCATGTATTATTATACTTCCTAATGCATACATATATGTATAAGGATATGCAAGGTAAAGACAATTACACCTTGAATATATTCTTAAGCTTAATGATATATAAACACTTTTTCTTTTTAAAAATACATACATCGTGCATTTAAATTGCAATCTTTCCCTTAAATGGATATGCATATATATATATATATATATATATTGGATATGTATATATAGATCTCATATATATATATATATATATAAAGAGATTAATGCAGTTACCCTATAACCATATAATGGGATAAAAAGGCTCTATTAGACAGTACATAATAGCAAATAAGGAGCCCAGTGCCTTGGATGGGTTACCTCCTTTGGAGTGGTTGGCTTGTGAGGTTCCATAGACCACCTAAATATTACTAGATCTTGCCAATGCTTTTGATTCCCCTCCAGGACTTGACAGAAAGACCCTACCTACAACTGAAGATACCACATACTCAAGTCACAGAACATGGAGAAATCAAGCTGGTACTCACCTGGGACCCTAATTCCTACAGGTAGGTTTCATAGTACTGGAAAGTGCCAAGCATATGACCAGAGAAAAGCATCATTCTCACCGAGTTGTGGATCCTGAAAACTATGGTAATAAGCAGCCTGGCAAGACAAATCCACTAATACAATGGTGGCACTAATGCCATGGTAGTAACCAACCACTTTCTTATTTAGGTCCTTTCTACAAGCTGAAATCCATACCTGGCACTGTTATTGTGTCAAGAACCTATGCTTACATGGGTCATCAGCACTAAGGGGGAACTTATTATTAATGGACATAGTATATAACAACTTTTAATGACTTACTGTTATACCCATCATCTAAACCCTTACTTTTTATT
>NC_022036.1:344220-344902 GCF_000317375.1 Microtus ochrogaster
ACCCTTACTTATCAGAGAAGCTTCAGAGATCTACTACTGGCCAAGGTACAGAGGACAAGAAGCTGAAAAGTTCAGCCCTAAATGGGACATTTCTGTCATACCCTTTCCACTAAAGCTCAGGAGTTATTGTGGAAGTGGGGACAGAAAGCCTTTAAAAGCCAGACCCAGTGGATTACTACAAGAAACCAGTGTTTTCCAGACACAGCAGGTCAGCTGAACATATGAACAAAATAATAGAATTTGTGATAGCATGCACAACCTCTTCACAAGCTCAAGCCAGAGAATATCTCAGCAAGGAGAAGGAAGGTGAATACAAAGTTCCGCACTAGGCTGAGAATCTATTGACAACTGACAGTATCTGGAAGGAGAGCCAGTGTTCAAAGATGCAGCATATGGAAGCACCATACTCCAAACAGCAAAGGCCACATATTTGAGAGAATATTGGCAGCACAAACTATACTTGATACGTTAAAAAAAGACATAAAGTTGGGTGGGTAGGGAAGAGGAGAGGGACCTGGAAGAAGTAGATAAATATGATCAAAGCACACTGCACAAAAGTATTCAAGAACTAATTTAAAAGTGTGGAAAATATGAACACTATTTGCTCTATCTATCTATCTATCTATCTATCTATCTATCTATCTATCTATCTATCTATCATCTATCTATCATCTATCTATCT
>NC_022036.1:345002-354566 GCF_000317375.1 Microtus ochrogaster
CATCTATCTATCTATCATCTATCTATCTATCTATCTATCTATCTATCTATCTATCTATCTATCTATCTATCTATCTATCTATCTATCTATCATGTGTGAGTGTGTTTATGAGTGTGGTGTATTAAGGTGTGCATTCAGGAATCAGAGAACAGCTTGTGGGAGTTAGTTCTGTCCTTCCAACATGTGGGTCCCAGGTTCTGAACTCAGGTCAGTTTCTTGGCAAGCACTCTTACTTATCTATTGAGCCATCTTGCTGGCTCCAGTTACATGAATTCTTATACTCTTGTTTAGAGGATAAATGTTTTATGTTTGTCATAATTTTTGCATTATCTACTGGCTACAGGAAGCTAAGTACCCACTGTGATCAAAGCCCCATTGTACAGAGGGATAGAAAAACTTTAAGCCTCAATGGGGCCCTTGTTGAAATAAGAGCGGCAAGGCTGTGTCCCCTGCACCCGGCCGCCCGCATGGCTAGCTTAGCTTATGCCCCGAAATAATTACACGGAAACTGTATTCTTTTAAACACTGCCTGGCCCCAATAGTTCCAGCTTCTTATTGGCTAGCTCTTACATACTAATCTAACCCATTTTTATTAATCTTTGCAGTTCACAAGCTGGCTTACCAGGAATGATCTTAACCTGCATCTGCTTGGAGTGCGGGAACCATGGCGACTCTCTGACTCAGCTTCTTTCTCCCAGCATCCTGTTCTGTTTTCTCCACCCACCTAAGGGTTGGCCTATCAAGGGGCCTAGGCAGTTTCTTTATTAATAAGAAATCATTTCCACATCAGGCCCTGGCTCAGAGCTGACTTTACACAATAGTTGGGCAATAGGTATGGAGACAAGAGATCACCTTTCTGTCTCCTTATAAAAATGGATGCTAAGATATATCTTGATTGTTTATGTGTTTTGTTTGGATTGGGAATTTCAATAATCAGAAACTTATTTAATGCAGAGCCATGCGTCTAGACTAGCACAGACATTGCACTTCCTCAGAGATTGTGAATCAGTAATTCAGAGCATGAATTTCATCAATAAGGAAACTCACAGGGCACGGCCTGTATTTACTCCACAAACCACTTCCCTTGTTATAAGGCAATCTAAAGTGGTCTCTAGTGTCAGGAGAATTTATTTGGTTAGGCTCTGTCCCTTGTTTCATTCTTTTCCTCACATATTTGGAAAGAGAATTCCTTTCCACCATTAACCCAAAGTCATGAAGATGGTGTGTGTTGCTGTCCTCAACAATACAAGGAAATGGCTTGTTCCCAGAGACTTAGTTTAGAAACCTAAGGTGGAGCCACAGTTTCCTCTGTGTTCTCCCTCTCCCCTCCCTCTATATGTGTGTGTCCATCTCCCCTTCCCTTTCTCTCTGTATTTTCTTGCTTAGCCATACAGAGAACACCAAGGAAAGAGGCAAGGGAAGAAAGTTTCCTAGAACTCCTGGGATGTATCTATATGATATGATAGAAAACAAAACAAAAAGCAGATGGTTTGGGGAAGATGGCTCAGTCATTAAAGTGCTTGCCCCATAAGTACGAGGACCTGAGTTTGTGTTCCCAGCTCCCATACAAAAAGTTGGGTGACATGTTGGAAAATGTGACCATGGAAGCTCACAAACCAATTAGCCTGGTCTCTGTGGTGAAGTTCCAGGTCAATGAGAGGTCCTGTCTCCAACAAAAAGCAGAATTACCTTAGCACTGGCATCCAAGGTTGTCCTCTGACTTGCACATGAACCATGTGAGACTCAGACTCCCTACCCCAACAACGAACATACACACACACAAATGCACACGTACACATGCACGTGTACATACACATGCATGAACACACACACAAATGCATACACAAACATGAATGTATACACACACTCATGAATTAACACACATACATAAATTTATACACACACATACATGGACAAGGACAAAGTGGATGAGACCCATTGTCTAATATATACAGAGCTAACAAGTTCATCTATTTATGTTAACCTATCAGGAACAATATTCTTTTAAGGCCACCAGAGCCTTGAGAGAGCAGTACCTGCAGACAGGAGTGGTGGTATGTGCCATCATTTCCCCCCAGCAGCATCCATGAGTCCAGGTAGGTTTGGTAAAGGAAGAAGTATGGACTTGATTATTAGGCGTTGCTCATGTGTCAAGCTTAGGGCACATACTCTTACTTGTCTCCCTAAGCTGGTGACCTGAAAATGCAGAGATGTCCCTGAAGTCCTAAAACAACAGGAATTTGGACCCCCTGTCTCTTTATAAAGCCATTCTCTGTCTTTAATGGGAATGATGGTGCAGGATACAGGTGTAGGGATATTTCATTTTTATTTTAATAAATAAAGCTTGTCTGAGATCAGAGAGTAGAACATCCACATTAGGCAGCCTTAGAGACCAGGCCATAATAACACACACCTTTAATCCTAGTAGCCAGACTAGTTTGCCATAGAAACCAGGCGGCACATGCCTTTTATCCCAGAACTAGGGAGGATTATAAGATAGGAGCAGACAGCTCTATGGTTTGCCATAGAAACCAGGCAGCACATGCCTTTTATCCCAGAACTAGGGAGGATTATAAGATAGGAGCAGACAGCTCTCTGTCTCAGTCTCATTCTGAGATTCCTGGGGCAGGAACGCCATTTTTGACTAAGGCTGAGGTAAGAGCCAGTAGCTGGCTGCTTTGCTTTTTGGGTCTTCAGGTTGAACCCCAATTTCTGACTCTGAGCTTTTATCATTGTGCTCCACAGAGGAAAACTTCCTGGTTATCAGAAGCAGTGAACAGGTAGTGAGCTGCCTCTGGCTCCTGAGTGCTATGTCTGAACATTTGGGTCTGACCCTGTGAGTGCATTGTAAAGGAGATCCCAAGCTTGTAGATACGGTGGGGGGCCCAGGATTCCAGTTCTCATCTGTGCTATGGGAGCCAGGCATGGTTTTGATAATACGGTTAACCTCTAGAAGCCCTGGCGCTTCATTTTCAAAATAGAAGCCATGAGACCCATCTCTTGGAGTCGCTGTAAGGATTAAATAAAGACATGTGAACACACTTAGATCAGTGTCTGGCATCAAAGGTGGTGCTCAACAAGATGTCAGGTGAATCCAGAGGAATGTAAAATCCTTTTCAACCGTGAGATACTTTGATTTGTGACAAAAAAGAACTCCGTGAGCTCTTGATGCTTTAGAGTAACTGAAGAAGTGTTGAAGTAAGTAACCCAATGACATTTAACTGCCAGGGCAGACGATGAAAGTATGCTTAATGGCAAATTCATTATAGTCCTAGGAATAAAGCAGTTGGAAATAGTGTTTGATGCTTTTAGAGGAATTACGAAGTGCATGGTTTGGGAAGATGCTGTAAAAAGCCATAGAAGGTAACACTTGTGCTAAGTGGACAGAAGACAGGAATGATACTCTTGCTTGAAATTTGCATTTGGTCTGTTATGTGAGTTTGATGTATATTTATAGTATAAGACACCAAGTGGGCTGGTATCTTAAAAGCTATTGACTGAAGGAGTTCCCATAGCATCTCCTCCTGTCTAAATAAGAGAGTTCTAGTCCTAATACAAAACTATATACAATAAAAACAAATATCAAGTATAAAAATTAGAATTACAACCAGCATAAACAATATCAAGCAAGAAACATATGATAAATGTTTCAATAATTATCTTAGCCTAAGGAGTTTAAGTCTTGTATTAGAAACAGCTCAGCCAAGTCATGAGAGGAAAGTAACTACAACTATCCAGTCTTCAACCCTATTGAATCCTGAGAAGGGAAATAATATTGCTTGAGTAAACAGGAAGTGCAGTAAAGCAAATTCCAAAATGTGCAGTAAATGACAGGGACAACTAGCTACTTGGACAATCACCCAAAGTGTCATTTGCAATGTTGGAACAATCAACTTTGGCTAAGGCCTAGAGTAACTGACAGACCATTTTCAGAGGCAGGAAAATTTTCAAAACTTTCTTACCCTGTCTTGGCAAGGTTTGGCAGTCTTTTTGCTTATATCCTGGTTGTCCTGTCCAGACATCGTGCATTTTGTCAGTGGTTGATGTATGGGCAGTTCCTTGCCCAAGGACAGTTTTGCCAAGAAGAAAAGAAGCTCCAAGTGGAGTGTCTTTGGTACTCAACATTCTCTCGGGAATAGATCAGTGCTGTCAGGAGCAATCGTGTCTCATGTCAACAGAACCCTAATTTATTCAAATGCCATATTTTACAGTTCTTTGAAGTGGTTAAAATTACCTATCTATTCGGAATACAATGTCTATGTATCTAAAGAACCTGATTAGTCTAACTATAAGTATGACAAACATAGATGATTATTGACTTATAATTCTACTTATATAACTTAAAGATTAAGACTTCATATTAGAATATTAAACAATCTTTAAACAACTGTGCAGCAAATGAGGACAATAACCTCAAAATGTAAACAATGTATAAATGTCTTGATCAGAGGTAGAAATGTATAATGCAATGTGATAAATATATCCTAAAATTGTATCAATATATAAAATAAACAGAGGTAGAAGCATGCATGCATACAATATGACAAAATAACTTTGCCTAGGTATACAAATATTGTAAACAGAAATAGTAGCATATTCGATATAATTTGAATTTGCACGATATAAGACTCTATACCAATGTAAATTGCCTATAAATAATAGCTTACAGATATCCACTCTATTACTCACTATTATTATTAGTGTGAGTAAGCTCACACTAATCTACCTGTTATCTCATTCAATTTCCCTTCCTTTTTATCCGAAGAGATCTCTGAGCCTACAAAATTTCCACCCCAACCCCCAATCTTATGATTTAATTCATATTCATATTAACTGAATTTATAGGCTTCTACTTTAAGAGAGTCATTGAGGAAATGTCAAAGTCAATGGTTTAAAATAGACCCATTTAAAGGGGATTTAAATTAGATTAATTTTATAGTAAAACTTTAGAAAGCATTTTATTTACAGTCTTATTAATTTTTAATTTTGACAAAGGAGAAATGATTTAGTTATGAACTTGGGCAAATATTTGAGATTTAGGTTATATTTGACTTAGACATGGAAAAAATCTGAGATTGCAAACATTAACTTTGACTATCAGTTTTCTTCCTTCCTTTCTTCTTTCCTTCTTTCCCTTTTCCTCCTTCCCTCTCTTCTTTTCTATCTTTCCCTCACTCCCTCCTCTCCTTGCTTCTTTCCTTCCTTTCTTCCTCCTCCAATTTTAACGGTAGCAATTCATATAACTTCATCTAGCAAATTCATTATGTAGCCAAGAATGACCCCGAACTTCTGTTGTTTTCCCCTCTATCTTCCAAGTGCTGGGATTAGAGGTGTGCCACCATTACGAGTTTATGCAGTGCTGGGGATCAAACCAAGGGTCTCATGCATGGTAGGCAAGCTCTCTCTACCACCTGAGCTACATCCCATTGTCATCCTTAACAATGACACAGAAGAGGCAGATAAACTATTCATCATCAGGAATAAGAAGACAGTCTAGAAGAGGTCTTGGCAATATTGCAGTTACTCTACTTTTTGAAACTTTATAAGATGTTCAAGGAGCCAGCATTATTTGCAGTAAGATGTCCTAGTAGATTTTGAATGGCAATATATTGTCCACTTTAAGAATAATCATAATCTGTTCTTCATTATATATATATATATAATATGTGCATATATATTTGAAATAGAATTTTTTCATGTAGTCATTGCTAGCCTCACACTCATGCTATAGCCCAGATTGATCTCAAACTTGTTATTGCCATGATCCTCCTGCCTCAGCCTCCCCAGTGCTGAGATACTGATACTTTTTAAAGTACTTTGACACACATCAGCTTATTTGATCTCCAGTCCTGTAAGTTATTCATCTCACAGATTTGATGCAATTCATAAATAAAGAAGATGCCTGTGTAGCCAGGCAATTGTTTACCTTTATCTTCAGTCACATTGAGGTTAGACTCAAGCGGTTGCCAGTCCATTGCTCTACATCACAATAGCTTCCTCTTTAGCTATCACAAACTCAAAATGCACAGATTTCTCTGCTAAATCCAAAATTAATTTAGGAATGTGTTGACTGTATTGCTAGTCAAAAGGACAGGGTTTGTTTCCTGTGAGGAACACTAAGAAGATGATTTGCATATGGGCTAGGATTTGAGATCTTTCTAGATTATATTTGACCCAACTCGCTAAAGAGAAACTTAGGAAGTAAAGTTGGTTCCTAAAGTTGATCCAAATAGAAGGATCTTAAATCCTAACCTCTCTCTCTGACCTTACGGCATCTCAACCCTTTCCTTGTGACCAGCAATGCTAGAAGGAGCCAATCTCCATCAGCCATGCTGTTAGAGGACTATGCAGGGCCTGTTCTTGTTACTCTGCCTTGTGGTTTCAGGTCTAACCTTGAATGGCTCCATTATATAAGCAACAGCCTTGCCCTGAGTAACTCCATTGTTAGTATAGGGCCAAGAAAGAATGACTCTATATTTTGTTTGCACAAGTACGCAACCACCATTTGGCAGAATACCAGAAGGCACACACTCTATAATTTATTTTATTCCAATAAAAATGGCAGCTGCAAATATATATTATATTGGAAATACCAGACACATGGGATTATTAATCACAGTGACTATAACTACCTCACCTGGAGCAGTAAAAGGAGCATTGTAAGACCCAAATGTGTCAGGTATGCTGACAGTTATCAAGGTCACTTGTCATTATCCTCATTCAGGAAAATTTGTACAATGTAGCTTTCCTACCTCTGTCCCTCCGGCTCTAGGTCAAGTGCAGTTTCTATCACCCATGACACTCAGCCCACTGCAAACTGACCCTGGGAAGCTTGCCACCCAGGCCTGCAGCTGGCATCTTCACATCTGAATGGCTCTGTGCCTTCCTTGGCCCCCTGCAGACCTTCTCGTGTGCCCGTGTCAGCTAGACCTTCTCGTGTGCCCGTGTCAGCTAGCTTTCTGCCTCTGCCTTCTGAATAGCCTCTCTGAACTCTGCACTAGATATTGTATGATGTGAAATAAATATGTCAACTGAGAGTGAGAGAGAGTACTGGTAATTTTGATTAGAATCAAAGAATTTGAGATTGCCAACTGCCAGCTATCAAGCAAAATTGGGATGACTTGTTAGTTAAATTGAAGCCAATGAAATGAATATAGCTTGCGAATTTATCACTATCCAATGAACTTCAAAATTGTGGAAAGGCACAAATATATTTTTGATGTAAGACGCTCACAACCCTACCCTTGTCTGAGGCTGTGAAAGTCTGCCTGCATTTTAGATTCTTCAGCATGAGATATTAAGTTTCCAGATCTCATTAAGTTCCCTGTTTCTTCATCCTATCATGTTTTAGTTGAATCTGTATCCTCCACTTCACCCAAGCCCCCTCTTACTTATCCCAGCCTTCCTCATTGGCACCCCATTGCTTCCTACATAGCAACTCACTGTCCAGATCATCATAGTTTTCAAAACTTGTGCCCAGTGTGTATGAAGAAATGAAGCATGAAGGTTGTTAAAAATGTCAAACCTTGGGTAGAACAGATGACTCAGTGTTTAAGAGCACAGGCTGCCCTTCCAGAGGAACCAAGTTCTATTCCCAGAGCCCACAAGGTTGTTCACAATCATCTGTTAATCCAGTTTCATCTGTTACTCCATTAAATGCTTTTTTCTGGCTTCTGTAGGCACTGCATACACATGGTGCACAGACATACATGCAGGCAAAATACCCAAACATATAAAAAAACATTAAAATGCTAAAAATGCTAGGAAAAGGAAGACTCAGAAAGCATAGTGGAGTTTAATAATTTCTGTTCTGTTAGTGTTTGGTTATAACTGGGAGGAAAGAAAAAGTAAAGTGTCTATTTATTTATCTAAAATTCATAATCATAACCAATTGAAGTGACTGCATGAATTATGCCAGAAGTTTGATTGATTTATAAAATGGGACAACAAAATTGCAAACTTTATAAAAGTCAGTTCAACCACCCTTGAACTTACTTGATCAATCAAGAAAGTAGATTTTCTTTATCCAAAGGATGTCTAGAGTGAGCCTGATTGCTATGGGCAGGGCTGCCTATCGGAAAAGACGCACTCTCAGAACAGTGGAGTGGGGAAAAGTGCTCAGAGGCGGGTGGGGGGGGGGGGGGGGGGGGCTTCGCATGATGAAGTACACAGGATGAGGTGGCCTGGTGAATGGGCTTGCTTGTGGGGAGCTCCGAGTCTGATTAATTTAAAAGGGAAACCCTCAGTGTGATTTATGGGTCCTTGTGGACTCATGGAGGTCAAGGGAAATGCACAGAGAAGCCATGTGAATGAGCCATGAAGAAAGATGGAGAGCTGTTACTTTAAACTTTGAAGTATTTAGTGTTCTGATCATAGTTGAAGAAAATAAGACAATCACTCAACATACATACACACAAAACACAAGGGGAGAAGAAGTCAGATGTGTCCCAAACCTGGCGGAGATTAGAGCACAGCACAATGTCGAAAAAAAAGTGTGCTTTGTCTCACAATCAAAGTGAAAGTCCGGAATCTTTGTCCTCTACTACAGAGACAATTTCAAAAGGACTTGCTTTACTTGCTGCTGTTTGAGAATGCTATTTGGCCCGGTTTCCCCACCCAGGTTCCCAAGTAGAGCCCAGGGGAGAGCAAATGTCGTTTTCCCACCGTCAGGTTCTGGGATGAAGTCATTTAAACTCCTCAGCAATCTCCAAAGTTTCCAGAGTTTGGAATCTGGTCAAAAGCATTTTCTTTTGCCCATCAGCATGTGTGGACATCTGTCCACACATCCCTGCTGTTGTTTGTCCCCTTACTATTTTAGCTTCTTTCCTTTTAAACAGCTTTCTAAGCTTTTAAGCAGATTATCTTCCTGTGCGACCATGAGACTTTTAAATTGCAACTTAAGGTGTGCAGATTTAAGAAAGACATTAGCAGAGAAGGCGTTTTCCCTTCTTGAATAACACTGTAGGGGAAAAGGAGAAAGAAATTCAATTCTTCATCTCTGGTCTTCCTTCCAGAGCTATCAAATGAAAAAGAAACCTCGGCACTCTCTTCCTCCTACTGAAGGACAGTTTTTCACTGGTGCGAGACCGTGTTTCATTGGTGGGGGACTGTCACCTAGTTGGGATTCTTAAGACCACAAAGACAGGCCTGTGAAAAATATTCACTGCTGCTAATATCTAAGCTGTGTTCATACACCATGAACTTTTAAGATACACAAACTCCTTTCCCTCATCTACCTCACTCGTTTAAAGTATTTTATATTAATTAATTTTATATAGAAGGTTTTTAGCTAACTCTATAAAGGTGCACCACGGATTTACTGTGGCCATTGTGTTCTACACCCAGGGTGGAGAAGATGACTGTGTAGTCTTGAAGTTGTTTTTGACCTGTCTACCTCCTCCCACCCAACAAGAGGCAAAGCTTCTCTGCCTTAGAAGTTTCACTTGAACATGAGACTAATGCTTCCATCAAAATGGCAATTCTACCAAAAGCAATCTATAGATTCAATGCAATCCCCATCAAAATCCCATCAAAATTCTTCACAGATCTGGAGAAGACAATAAT
>NC_022036.1:356381-405217 GCF_000317375.1 Microtus ochrogaster
GAGAGGGACTTAATCGGGGGAGGGGGAGGGAAATGGGAGGCGGTGGCGGGGAGGAGGCAGAAATCCTCAATAAATAAATAAATTTAAAAAAAAGGAAGAAAGTAGGAGTTGCTATGGTAACTTACCTTGGCTTTGACAAGGGGGTAGGTGCACACTTTACACCAAGAGTTGTGCTACTGCGTGAGCAGGTAGGATGTAGTGGGTAGTGTTTCTAGTTGCTTCTTCAGGATCTTAGTCTTTCAGTACTTAGGCTGTGGAGACTTCATTTCCCCTTCAGAATACTATTAGTGGGTCCAATATTAACTAAAGGAGACATTTTATGATACTATATGATTTTATGATTATATACTTGCCCTTGGAGTACCAAAGTAGCAATTTAGTGTTTCATGGTCACTGAAAAGATATCATGTATACATCTGACTGTAAAACCTTCTAGGGAAGGCTTAAGAGAAGATATGCTGTAGGGCAAAAGTTTAAAAACATGTAAGAAAAAATGGGAAGAAGTGCCAAGAGTATAAAATAGCATTTGCTGTTGGACTTAGAGTTTTAGGTCCTCCATTTGTAAATAAACTCAGAATATACAGTGTCATCATCATAATTGCAATGACTGTAGGTACTAGGTATCATGTGGTCCTGAAGGTGAGGCTCAGTGGTATTCAAGTTTTTCAAGGTTGTATCATATGGGTAAGAAAGGACATTGGATTCAAAGCCATACCTAATTCATCCATTCCTAAGTAGAGAGATGACCTGGTCACTAATAACATAGATCATAAAATCTTAGTCAATGCCATAGAACTCAAGAGATAGAGGAAGCTTGCCGGACCACAGTACATATCTGTATTGTTCTAAATGATTGTAACACTGATGATGGAACCATCCACCTATCACTCAGCAGTCTCATGACTATGATGCTTCTGATTTTGACCCTATCTAAGCAACAAACAAAAGAAAGATTGAGAAGAACAAAGAAGTCTCTAAATTTGGAAAATGGTTTAAAGATTCTTCTTTTTTTTCAACTGCTGTCCTGGGCTGATAGATAACTATGGGCAAAGTTTGCTGAATTTAACTAAACAAAGGGATAATTAGGAAATATCTTTAGCTGTCAGAGGGATGCGAGACTCATGTGTGTTGCTATAATGTACTGTAAAATGTTTTGATTTTGAATAAGCCATCAAAATGTCCTGAAAACGTCAGTATGGCCAGACTCGATGACAAATAAAGCTTCCAGGAACATTGATGTTTATCATGGTTTGAATGTGTCTTTGGAAGCTTAATTCCACTGCAAAGGTGTTGACAGGATGGGGAGAGGTGACTAGATCTCCAGGTCTCTGCCTTCCTGAAACTAACACAGTGATGGTAGGAAATGAGTTAGTTATCATGAGAATCGATTTAGATGAAAGGATCGGTTCAGCTTCCTTCCACGCTCCTGGTTTCTCACGTCTTCTTGCTCTTTTTCCTCATCCTTTTGGATGTTACAGTGTGAAAACACTCATCGGATGTGGGTCCCTTTAACTTGGACTTCCCAGTTTCTAAAAAAATGAATCAAATGATTCATTTTGAAATCACCCAGTCTTGGATGTTTCAGTAAAGCAGCACATAAAGACTACTGGTATTCTGTAACTATTAGTTAAGTAAATGAGCCATGTATTTTCCAAGACTCTAGAGAAGAATCCTTCCTTGATTCTCCCATATCCTGGTGTCTGCTATCACTTTAATTTTTAGCTCTTTGCTCACATAGCCCTTTTTCCTATGTTACAGTGCATCTCTGAGTCTACCCCTCCTATAAGGACTATCTCTTAGGATTTAGGCTCTTACTTAATTCAGTTACATCAGCCATAACTGTATCCCATTGGATACTCTGAAGTTCCAGGTAGAGATGAATTTGAGAGCTACATTAAACTCCAAAAATCCATTATTTTTTGTTTTCTATAAAACCACTTAAAGAGACACAGAGAGATTATATACTGCAAAATATGTTGCTTATTTATGATGGTTGTTAAGAATGGCTTTGGTGATCATAAAATATTGGAGTGTTTAAAGTTTGACTATCCAAGAAAGAATGGACACAATTAGGAAAAAACTCTTTGCCACAGTTAAGCAACTATCCATTTGGTCTCTAATGGAGGTTGGGATATCACACCCACATATACGTTTGCCTTCAAGACTGAAATGACTCCTGATCGAGGCCTCAGCCAATGGGCTCTCAAGGAACTTTTCTGTGTAATGGACCTGCCTCAGATGAGTTAAGTGGACTCTGGCTGGCGAATACCTTGAGAAGATGAGGAATGGCATAGTTCTTTAAAGACAAATGATGTGATAGCCTGTGTGGTCTAATGACATGAGTTTCTAGAGTACCCCCTGTTTAAGATGCAAATGTGCCTGAGAGAACTGAAGGATAATTCCTTTAGATGTTCATTGAATAGCAGGCTCTTTTAAATGCATTGAGAGATGATTTTCAAGAGTAACTTAATTACCATCAATTTTCACTTGACATGCAACTCCATTCATTCCGGATAACATGACTAGATTATACAATAATTCTAGTTAATCACTAGACATTTTCTCTTCAGAGACAGCCACTTCTTAAATGTCTGCAACAAGAGTTCTGCCTTGTATTGTTTTTCCCAAGAAGAAGAAGAAAAGTAATGAAATCAGAAATAATATATCATTGGGTGAAGATTATAAAATCTAAGTAAGCACAAACAAGTTTAAAGGTCCCACCATTTTCATCCTTCTGTAATACGAAACAAAACAAAATCCATCACAGTTATATTTTATTATGGACTCTGAATTTGCTTACTTCATGCATTAAACTTTGTTTTATTGTTTACTTGTGTATATATCTGTGTGAGAATGGGCACATGAGTGCATGTTCTCATTGAAGCCAGGGGATGGCACTGGACACCTGGGTCTGGAGATACAGGCAGCCAGCTTCCTGATATGGGTGTTAAAAACTGAATGTACTGCCTCTCTAAGAGCAGCAGGAACTTTTGTCCCTCCCTGGGCATTTCTGATATAGAAACATGTAACTGGGTCATATGTGGCAGGTTGGGACCAGAGTCATTCGCGCAGAAAATATCAAGCATTTTCCACATCTAGTAGCATAGACCATGAATGATTGCTCCCGAGAGTTTACTGTTTTGCTAATGTGTCTACTTTTTCTAGAGAGTAAGTTGTTTGGCTGCAGTCCCACTGGGAAGGAGGGTCACAGGAACTGCTGTGCAGGCACCAGGGTACCTGGTTGGTGAGTCCTGGGAAGACAGAAGGAGACCTAGGCTGGAGGTTCAGCAAGAAGATACTGCCACTGAACAAAAAGAAGCTTGCTGTAACAGACATCTGTGTGGCTGTGTTTCCCCTCCAAACTAGCAGCACTGTCGCCTTTGCTAAAGCGAGGAGGTACTTTTTCCACTCAGAAGGATGCTCACAAATGCTTTTCAAATACACTTACCATTGTTGTGGGTTCTCACTTCAAACAGTTTTCAATTAATTTTTTTTTTTTTTGCTAAAGCCACTGAGCCAATACAAATTCATTGTAATAAGTAGCTGGTAAGAGAATATTTAGATGTCTTTTGTACAAAACCTTTGAGATAATGTCAGAGGAAACATATAGGCTTCGTTTACCCTTATTTCTGATGCTGGCTAAAGGGAAAGGCAGAAGTCCTTTCATGAATATCGTCTATTAACCCCCAGAGGTTTGTGTGAACTGCTGTGTTTAACTTAACTCTCCAGAAAGAAGGGGACCACGATTTGCTTTAAATTATTACTTACACAGTGCAATGTCTCAGGCATTAGCGCTTACTTGATTGCATTTAGACATTACATTGGCAAAGGAATGGACTGCATTAAATTAGCATCAAGCACAATGAATGGTAATTGCAAGACTGTCATTTCTACAAGTGCAAAATTGATGTGTTCTGCAAGCCCATTCCATTGTGTGCCACGGGAAAATCACAGAAGCATGTTGTTCCGAGCACAAAAACGCAATGTAATGGCCCTGTTAATGTGTCTTGGTGTTTTTCAGCAATGGTATTCCTTTCCACCTTTGTTTTGGTCTAATACTCATTCTTCAAATCCCGTCTGATCTAATTTGTATGCTCATAATCCAGTCCCACCAGACAGGAGCCTGGATGTACAGGCAAAAGTTGTGGAACAATTCCTTCTGTGTGTGGCATCTCATGTGAAGAACGCCAGCACAAACAACCCCTGTGTATTCATGAGAGTATGAACGGGTACTTATGTAAAGCTTCTTAGATGAGACACAGCAAGGGCTTACAGCAAACTTTCCCCAAGTGCTATACATTCGTTTAGAAAAAGAAGGATGCTTTACAGGCGTCTGGGGCTTAGGAGAAGTGCCAGCTACTGTTCTTTTACTCTTCTTGGGGGAAATAAAGCTTCACCAGCTGAGTGAATTTCTTCCAGTCACGTGAGCACAGAGTATATCCCAGTGAAAACATGTACATGCATTGGGCTCTTAGACTTTCATTGTCCATGTGGAATTTACTACAGACCCAAAGGCTAGACTAGACTAGTTCTGAAAGAAAGGATGTTCTAAGTTGACTGAGCATATTTTTAGTATCTTTGTAGACTGAGGTTGGCTGAGAGCCACCCCTAAAGGTGTTTTGAGTAAGGTTAGTAATGATGATGCTAATGACAATTTGAGCCGACACGCTTTCAAACTTAAGCAGCATTGGGAGTGGGAGCACACAAATATCAATGGGCTGCATTTGACCGTGGAGTCTGATGTGGGATGGCTAAGCCTGAGTCCCCTGTTAGAGGTCCCTTTCTTTGTCTACATTGTAACGTTTCAGTCAGTGCGGGACTCTGGGTAACTGTGTGCCAAGGTCAAGTCTCTAGTAAACAACAAAGAAGTTCCCTAAGGTGGGAGAAGGATTCACTTCACCCATAGAAACAAAGGTAACCATTTGCAGCAGAAGAAGCACTAGACAGATAGTTGAGTCTTATAAAGGTGTTTGAAGATGGGGCTGGAAGTAGCCTCTTCCATACCTTTGTTGCAGAATGTCCCGTCATAGGCTGTGTTAGAGCAGTCACAGGAATATCCGTGGTATTTCTCGATGCATTTGCCTCCATTTTCACAGTTGGCCCCGTAGCTGGTGCAGTGGCCTGAGCATCCAGATTTGAATCCGGATGTGACCTTTGCCCTTTCTTCCAAGTCAAGGGTCACTCCATTCATCCTCAAGGAGCGGATACAGCCCAGGAAACCCTGCTGGCCGCCAGCACCACCTGGGAAGGACAGAAAGCACAGTTCAGGTGGGACAGGTCACCTCGGCAACTGCTTTCTACTCAGCCTGTTTTGAAATTACAGCAGAAGACAGACTGGTAAGTCTTTTCCCTTTCGAGTTGGTCCAGAGTAAACAGAAAGAGTTGAAGCTTTCCCTTAGGCTGTGGTGTCTAATTAAAAACGGGTATCTTCTGAGACGAAGTAAACTTGCCCCCGACACAAAATGTTTGTAGATAGGCAAAAATGTATAATCTGGATTCTTATGGAAAAGAGGCTCACAGAACTCTTTAGTTTCTTTGTTCTTTAATCTCAGAGTGCTCAGTTCTCTAGCATTATCTGTTGAACTATAAAGCAGAGAGACATGAATACATTAGCATAACTAAGTAAGCCAATTAGTCAGAAGGCATAAATTCCTTTGAAATGTCATTGTACTTGGTGAGTCTTATCTCATGTTTTGCTTTGAAGTTTCCATTAAGATACTCCGGATGTGGTGACTGGGGTGGCTGGAGGTTTGTATTTACACAGAAATAGACTTGTTACAGTTACTAATATTCCAGGTTGGTTATAGTTACTAACATTCCAGGTTGGGTTTCATTGCTTTTGTCACAGTGCCATTTTAAGACAGAAAGCAACGCTGTGAAATGCTGTCCTCAGGATACCATCATGAGCAAACAGCAACTGTGGATACCTGCATAAGATCTGCAGAGAATGACCCCTTCAGCATCCCAGCATGGATGGAAGCTCTTGAGGTCCTAATGAAAGTCCACAGGGCAAGAAAAGACATGAGAATGTCTGAAAGACTAGCTGGGCTGGAAAGAGGGTCAACGGGAATGTAAGAGGAGTAAGAGAGATGAATAGAAGCAATTTATCATGTATGGAATAGTTAAAAGGTTAAATTTAAAAATGACATCTGACATGCAATGATGTGTTCATTATGACTTCTGGAGTAGGTTATAGAGCAAGGCTGAGTTTTATAAGCGTGAAAATATTAAAGAGGTCTGATGTACATAGAGGGACCCACAGAAGCACTGTCAATTTAACAGAGTCTGTAATTATCTGGATGCTTTTAAAATTGGAGCAATCTCTATTGTGGGTTCGTAGATCAGTAATATGATTATATATGTATAAACACATATATAACATGATAATATTACATATGGTAAAATATATTATATATGACATGATATATTATGACATGAATGTGTATATATGTATAAATATGACATAAAAACAGAGAACAGAAAGGAGACTTTATTTTTGAAGGAAAGAGGACACATGAGGAGGATGGAAGAGGGATGGTGGAGGGAGTGAATGAGAAAGTACAATGATGTATACATATGAAGGTGCCGTAATGAAATCCATCATTTCATATGTGAATTAAAGAAAAAGACAGTGTAAAAAGAACCAAGCTGACTACTTAAGCATTACACAGTGTATGTATGTGTGTGTGTATGTGTGTGTGTGTGTGTGTGTGTGTGTGTGTCCAAATCCATAGGCTGAGTGCACGGTGCCCTTGACAATGCATGGTGGTTTGCCTCATCTGTTAGACAAGAACAGAGGATGCTTGAATTTCGTCTCTCCAACCTGAGCATCTGCTTCCCCTGCCCTCAGAACTGGCACTCCATATTCCTGGACTCTGGAGTTTGTAGTGAATTATACTGCCAATTTTCTTGTTTCTCTAACTTCCACAGAACAGGCTGTTATATTTCCTTGTTTTAATAACCCCTCAAGCCAATTCCTTAACAAAACTCTCAGTAAATTAAAAAAAAATGTGGGCTGCTGGGATGATGGTTCAGCAGGTAAAGTGTTTGGTACATAAGAACCCTAGTTCAGATTCTCAGCACCCAGGTGAAAGTCAGGCATGACAGTATTATGTGTTACAGTCAGTGCTGTGCTAAGGGAGACATGCGAATGTCAGGGTCAGCTGGTCTATCTTGAATAAGAACTCCAGGTTCAGAGAGCTGTCTAACATATAAGAAGAGGACACTAAATGTCAACTTTTGTTCTTCACAAGTACATGCACAGGCGAGAACATCAGCACACGTGTGCCTGCACACACATGCACGAATGCACACACAGGCAACATGCACACCCACATGCATGCACAGACACACACACATGCACACAACTCAGGCACACATGCATGCACACACACAATACACACACATGCATGCACACACTCACACATGTGGCCCCACACACGCACATACACATGCATGCACACATACATATACACATGTAAACACACACATACAACATGCACACATACAAATGGAGAGGTCAATAGGGCTTTATTGTTTGGATAAAATAGTTAGGCTAGAGATGCACTCAGATCACTCAGCCCATTATCCTGGTCAAAAGCGCACCAGCCAGTAGACTCAATAACAAGGACTAGTGACTGATCAAAGACTGGATCACAGGATGGATCAGTATCTGGTTATGCCCATATGTCCTTCTTATCAGGGAAATGGCAAATGAATCTACTGCCTTTTTGAGCCCAAGCTTACAGTACTTTCCGCGAGTCATATATTGATTTGAATAACCGTTCTCTAAAGTAGCATCTTGTTTTTATAAAATATTTGACTAGAGGATTAATTGAAGAGAGTCCAGTGTCCTTTTGGATCAAAGCTATGGATAGTAAACAGCAAATGAAGTTATTAAACACGCTGCTTTGAAGGACTTGCCATCCTGCCATCTGCTAGGCAGTGCAGCTTCACACCTCTGTGCTGGAGAGAATGAGAGCCTCTGCCTCCCTTGGAAGCAATTCAGCCTCGCAGTCCCCTTTTGTGTGTTAGAATTTCAATTTGGCTTGGACTACTTTCGTTGCTCTGGTTTTTGTTCTTGCAGTGAGAGATTTTCCAAAAGTCCTGTTATTACATAAGTGTATAGCTATTTGAATTTTTACCACTAGTCAATTAAGACAATTAAACCCTATCAAAACTATGCTGAAAAATTTAAAAAGGCTGTTTTTAGATATCCCCCCTCCTGTTTGTCTAGTTACCCTGGGAATAATTCTGGGTGTGTATGTATATGTATATGTATATATATACATATATATGTATATATATATATGCGTGTGTGTGTGTGTGTACTGATAAGTAAGATGCATAACTAAAACAAGTTACGCCACTCAGACATTACTGCCTTTATTTTTAGGGGAAAACCTAGTCTACTTAAGAATATTCAACCTTCACTTTCATTTTGTGTGTATGGGTGTTTTGCTGGCATGTATGTCTGTGCACCATCTGAGTGCAGTGCTCAGAGATGCCAGAAGAAGGCACTAGATACCTGGAATGGGAGTTACAGACAGTTCTGAGGCACCACGTGGATGCTGGGGACTGGGTCCTCTGGAAGAGCAGCCAGTGGTCTTAACCACTGGACCAGCTCCCTAGTCCCTACTTTTGTTTGTGAACATACATAAATATAAAAAACAGGAAAGGCACAAGGAGACGAGGACATAACAGGCATTGTCCTCAAATTTGCTTTCTCTACTTCAAGTATTTTCCAAGCAATGCAGCATAGCCAGGACATCTTGTTTGTTATTTCATAAAACATATTTGTAATGATGCTGCCAATCCCTTTTGCCATTCCATCACTAATGGAATTTTGTAATTTTAACTTTCTGTGAGAGTATAATAGTGTGAACTTTGTAAATATCTCAGAACATCTCAGCATACTTCTTCAGTTTTCAATTTTGCTGTTCTCTCTCTCTCTCTCTCTCTCTCTCTCTCTCTCTCTCTCTCTCTCTCTCTCTCTCTGTGTGTGTGTGTATTTATATGTGTGCAGGTGCCAGTGCATTTATAGAGAGCAGAAGTCTCTTTCTCAATTGCTCTCTGCTTTTTTGTTCGAGTCAATATCTCTGACCGCACCTGGAGTTCACTGATTGGATAAAGTGTCTGGCCAATGAGCCCCATGGTCCTCCTGTCTCCAACTTTTCACTTTGGGGTTATAGGTGCATGCTTCCAAGTTTAGCTTTTTTCCTTGGGTGTTGGGGGTCCAAACCCAGGTCCTGATGTTTGGGTATCAAGTACTTTATTACTGATATATTTTAAAGGCCTTTAAGAACAATGTACCAATTTACATTTTATCAAAATGGAACAAATGCATATTTCCTTTACATAATCCTGATCTAGTGATGTATCCTATTGTGTTTACATCAGTTTGATTAAACGGGAGAAAATTCATAACTTTGATTATTATAATGAATTATGTTGTATTTTTCTTTTCTTATTTTTAAATTGCTGCTTCATATTTTTGTTTTGGAGGGGATAAGTGATGATATGTTTTTATTGGTTGGTGATAATATTTTGAGTTTTAAAACTATGCTGATTAATTTTGTAACCATGTCCTCTAGTTTGTATTTTTTAAGTTGTAGATGGTAATTTTTTCCCCTATAAAAGTTTTGAGTGATTGTGAATCCACACTAACATACTTATTTCTGCTTTTGGTATTTGATTTGTAATGACTTTTGGCAACATAAACTAATATAATCATTTAATTATATATTATTTATAATTATATATTTATTATATATATTCTATATAAAATTCTATGTAACACCTTGCAGTTTTTTCTCTTAACATTTTAATCCCTTCTTTCTCCCTCTGTTATTCTCTCAGTCTCTTCCTCTCCCTCCTTCTGCCCCCATTTCTTTGTTCCTTTGCCACTATGGATGGAACCAGGACCTTGTGTGTGTCAGGCGTGCACTCTAAGCCATATCTCTAGCTGTATAGCAACAATATGTGAATATAGTGTAATTTACATTTTGTAACCCATTGGACTACATTTTTTTTAAAAAATCTCTTCTTAGTTTATAAAGCAAGTGAGTGAAATGTCATTTCTCTGTGCACTGAAGCTAAGCTCTTTCCCTTCTGAGGTGGCATCCTGATTCATTTAAGTGACTCACTGAGCTGGAAAGTGCATTTGCTGATCTACTTGACACGAAGAAAAATCTTTTATCCTGATCATGGTCATTATATATTATGCAAAAGATGTTAATGCACCAGAACCAGTAGAAGTTAGTGAGTTCAATTTACTGCTTTGTAGAAACCTTTCTTGGTGGCAAATGTCATAAGTTTAAATTATAGGTCTTCAAGGAAAAACGCTGCTGAACCTTTGTTTAATTAGCAAATCAACACATTGTCATTGGGAAGAGCCCCCTGCCATGCCAGACCTTCACGCACGTTAGTCAGACCTGTGATAATTATCCACGGTGAGATGTGGGTTTAATTTGTATATCATTTTTCATCCGAAATGCTAGGCAAGTATTGCAATTAAAGATTAATTATGAAAGTGTTGTAACTACCTATAATGAATAATACAACCATCAAGTGCACAGAACATTTGGGCAAAATAATCAGGTGTTCCATTTAAAAATAATGGTTGGAAATAAAGATTGAGAGGAATTAGGAAAAACACATTGTCCTCAAACCCAGAGCTCAACAGTATCTGAAGTGGTAAGTCTGACCCCCAGGGCACTTTCATGTGATCAGACTGGCCACTTATTCACCATAGAAAGAAAGCACGCCAAAGGTTGAACACTTGAACCTGATCCCTTTTAGAAGTGTTTTTTCTTTTAAAAAAAATTTAAATGTGTTTATTTCACTACTGTGAAAAAGTCTCTGCCCTTGCAGCATGGAGAAATTTATCAGGAGACTCAATATGTACATCACGTGTTAGGAGGTGGTGACCACTGTGAGAAGAACAGTCAAGCAAGGTTAAGTGGGGTCTGGAGTTGGCACAGGATCAGTCTTAAGTAGGGCAGTTAAGATGGAGTGCACCAAAAAGAGACAGAAACAGAATAGATAAAAATGTCCCCATGATAAAGGGGTGGTGGGGTGTTCCCCTGCAAGGTGCAGGGCAGAAGGGCAGGAGAAGGATGGAATCCCCGGGGCAGTACAGGATGCTCAGGGAAGTGAAACCTGGATCATTTCATAGGTTCTGTAAGTAAAGCACTAGGAAAAGCAGTTCTAAAATGATGCACAAGAATATTCTTCTTTTAAGAGTACTTTATAGAAGATTTTTATGTGTGTAAATGTTTCGCCTGTATGTGCATATATGTACCACGTGTGTGCAGTGCTCAGTGATGAGGGTGTCAGATCCCACAGAACTAAGTGACAGATGATTGTGAGCCACCATGTGGGTGTTGGGAACTTAGCCCCAGGTCCTCTGCAAGAGCAACATGTGCTCTTAAGCTCTGAGACATTTCTCCAGCCCCCAGACACTGTTTTTGCCTACAGGTTAATGCTGCTGGAATCACAAATAGCTACCCACCACACTGATGCTAGGCACCAGTTGGCATGGGTGGGCAGGTCAGTGAACAAGAATGAGGAAACAGGAACACACTGTTTTTGCATCACCTTGGCTGTGTAGTCTTCCCAAGTTCTCCTTAGGTCTTAGTCCTTTAACATGCAATGTCTGTACAACAATATGTACCCTGAAGGCGCATGTTAATTCTGGTCGATAGAATCCAATACTTCATGTTGAAGCCCAACTAATGGCAGATATTATGATTGCCACTAGTGTAGAGTATAATCAGAATTCCACAGCATCATAAAGTGAAATCATAGACTTGATGAATAGAAACAGATTTGAAGCCAGGGGAGCTGAACTATGTTACTTATATTCTTTAGTCAAGCTTTTGAAGCCTTAGACCCCAATTTGAATTTAGCTGCATATAGGCTATCTAGGGCCTCTTAAAGAAGGCTAGACAAGGCCATAAGGATGAGAAGTGAATGTAATTGGTGTCCTTACAAAAGAAGAAGAGCCCCTGGGGATGGTGTACTCACACAGAAGAATGTCCCCATGAGGAACCATCAAGAAGATGGGGGTATCAAAGCCAAGGAGAGGCCTCAGAAGGAAAGAGTCTCACTGATACCTTCATCTTGGGTTTCCAACCTCTAGAACGATGAGAAGAAAAATACCCAATCTGTGGTGTTCTGTTCTGGAAGCTTTAGCAGAAAGATAGCTAGCAAAGGGTTATCATTGAGCTCCCAATCCAGCCTGCCTGAGGAAATGACCTTGGAGCCTTCAAACCTTCAAACAGTACCCTTTTGTGGAAAGTTCAGGCTTAGGCTAGGTGTTATCTCACTTTGGAGGACCACACCAGGATCACAGGACCTGTGTGCTGGCAGGAAGCTTTTAATGTGCTACTGGAATGTTATCCATGACTATGACTGCTATGTCTGGATGGCCTACTCTGATCTTGGCTCTTCTGTGTGACAGCTACAGCTGTCCCGGGTGTTGGGAGCTAAGAGGCAAAGGCAGCTATGTATTGGATAAGCCACTCAGAGCTGCAGATGCTGAACCTACCATTTCTCCTGCTCTATATGCTACCATTGTGTCTTATGTTTTGATCACCTTGTCTCCTACCACCACCAACTACTACCACCACCACCAACCACCAACACCAACCACCAACCACCACCACCACCACCACCACCATCACCAATTGCAAATTATGAGGCCAAAGCACGTGTGAGAAATAAAACCCCAGTTATTTCATTATCGCAGAACCCCAGAATGGGGATAACCATCACTGGTAGAGGAACCTGGTCTCTCTCTTCAGCACAGCGCTGTATGATTGACAAGTGTTGATTAATGATGCCTTTGCCAGCTAGCCATGGACAGAATGCATGGAGAAAGCTTTTACACTCCAGGAACTAATCTGTGAAGAGCTGCTTTTCCAGATAACAGGCATGAGTGCCCATTCAGATCTTCACTATCACTGTATGGATTTTCTTATGTCCTCAGAACGAGAAATGCACAGAATATGTGACTCAGGACTGTAAAACTAGGAGGACAAAATCTAAAATACTGAAGGCATGTGAGCTTTCTAGTAGGAGCGAACAATCAGATGTGTCTACGCATGTACTGCTCTGCACTGAAGATGGGTCTTAGAGCTCCTGGACACAGGGCTATGAGGAAATACTGACCATCCCAGATTAATGCAAAGCTAATAGTGCCTGTGCCAGAGTAGCCCAACTTCACGTGTTCCAGTTCACAGAGATAAATTGGATTGTGATCCCTGTTTTATGGATGGGGAAACCGAGGCCAAGAGAGTTCATTGTCACCTATAGCTAGACTCATAGCCGGGTAATCTGCACTCTGCCCATGCTGCTGTTCCTGTCTGCACTTGGGGAACTCTTTTGTCACCCACTTCTGACGCGTTCCTGGGCACTGCTTTGCTTAGGTATGGAGAACGATGACAATGCAGTTAGTACTGGAGACCCACTTGCCAGACCGCTGTCTGAAAAGCCATAGGGACAGTTCAAAGTGACAGTAGAAACACGATACTCTAAATTTGGAGCTAGGAATAAGGATGTTAGAGTCCACCTCTGGGTCAAGCAAAGGGATATTTTGATAATGTCACCACTGACCTCATAATTATTCTAAATTAAAAGCTGAATGCTACTATTGCAGAATGGATTTGCCATTTGGCCACCGAGTGCAGTTTATCTTTCTGTATTCAGAAGTGCTGTATCAAGTTTAGAGGCCATTGCTCTGAACTCTGCAGCAAATCCTACTTCTCTAAGTCTGTCATAGTGGATAGGAGAGAGGACGGGACCTTCCTACTGACATCCACATTCTGGATTGTGACAAATATTCTAGTAAATTTCAATGCAAGATGGAACTTAAACCGCTGAGAACCCTAAATATTTCGTTTATAAATATCTGTATGTTCTCGTACATGTTGTGTGACAAGCTGGTGAGCTCTCATGTTTGATACACAACACATATTATTTCTGATCTTAATATTTCTAATGTCTTTCCTTCTGTCTGTCTCTCTCCATTTTTATTAGCCATCTTTAGAAGTACTTGTTTAAAATGATAACACACAGTCGTTCTCGCTCCAGAGTAAGGAATCCTTTGTGCTGTTCAAGTTGGTGGCACCAACTTGTTTTTTTACCCCAAGAACCAAACTTCACACACATCTTTACAGGGACGAGTCCAGGCCAAGGCAGGACTGAGTGAGTTGAGAAGAATCATCACTGCTTTGATAATTGGTCCTTCTGGACACAAGGGCTAAGAGAGTAGAGGATAAAGACTGGAGGCTTAGGGATTAAGATGAGAATGAAGGCTTAACAGAAAAGCTGAGAGAACAGAATGTTTTAAGGCCTGGATTTCAAGGAGGGTAAAGTTATAGAATATTTACTTATAAGAGATGTCAAGGAAAGTGAAACACAAGTGAAACACTATTGGATTTGGTAGTCTTTTGACTCTGGCTCTTTGATGTCATAATGAGATGCTTGAGGGAGCAGGTAGCAAGAGGACAGAGGTAGCTCATGTAGACACACTAAGTGGCTTAAAAACAGATTGTACCAGAAGGTGGCTGTCCCTTGCCCGAGTAGAATAGACGGAATTGGGGGACTGGAGTAACACTGGTATGGAGAGGCTGGAGGAGGATCAGAACATCAGGAGTTCCCTGTCCTGAGGCAGGGGCCTTCTTTGTATCCTCATTCATCATTTAGGAGGGACAGCTTTGGATCCTGAAATCCTGATCTTTACCCTGAGGTGGACAGTGGTAGAAGCATTTGGTAAGGTTATCCCAAGGGCATTGATCTAAGCTCACAAGAAAAAGTGATGAAATCTTCAGGAACAAACAGCAAGCACCAAGACGGAATAGCCACACTCAACTCCATCTGTATTTTCAGAAGCGAAAACATTGAAAGAGCAGAGAAATAGATATTAAATAATGGGCACATGAACTATGGACCAGAAGAGTAGCAATGATCCAAGCTTGAAGATGCTGCTGCCGAAACCACCGTCTGCGGACTTACAGAATGCTTTATCCCTGTTATTCATAGATCCCACACAGTGTTGCTTCTGACTAAGGAACTCACTTCATAGCTAGAGAAGTGTGAAAGTGGGCTCATTATCATGGAATATACTAGTTTTCCATGTTCCCTTTCATCCTGGAGCAGCTGGCCTAACAGAAAAATGGAATGGTCTCTTGAAGACACAGTTACAGCACCAATTAGGTGGCAGCAGCTTGGAGGGCTAGGACAGGGTTCTCTGGAAAGGAATGGATGCCTTGAGTTGGTGGCCAGTGTATGACACAACTTCTCCCATAGCCAGGATCCACAGGTCCAGGAATCAAGGGGTGGGAAAGGGGAATATAATTCCACTCACTGCCATCTCTAGTAAAGCACTAGGACAATTTTTGCTTCTTGTTTCCATGATCTTTAGTTCTGCCTAGAAGTTTTGGTTCCAGAGCAGAAAGCACTCCCACCAGAAGCCACAACAAAGATCCCATTGAACTGGAAGTTGAAACTTCCTTCTGGCCATTTTGGGGTTTAATCCCAGCCTGGTCTACAGAGTGAAACCATATCATAAAACGCAACAAAACAAACAGTATAGCCGCTAGTAGGGCAGGAGTAGCTGCCAGAGAAATGAAAGCAGAGTGTCCAACTTCTGGACTGGCAGTGTTATGGTCATCTTACTCACAGAGAGTGGGTTGGAGTATGGAATAAGCAAAGAAACAGTGCATAAAAAAGTATAAGTGCAAAAATAACCCTAATAATCAGTCAGACAGACATTTCCAAATTTGATTTTTCAGGAGGTTCTACAATATGATATCTAAGAGATATATTTAGACTAAATGCAAAAATGACTTATTGTTTATTAGGAACAAGAAGGCTCATGGATCCTGCCCAGAGAAGAAACAAACCACTTGACAAACATCATAGGGCAAGAGATGGAAATCAGAGACCAGCACGAACAACTAGTACAATGTCAAGAAGACAATGGATGATGTTCAACTACTACAATGTCAAGAAGACAATGGCTGATGTTCAACTAGCAAAATAACACACAAAAGTCTCACTCAGGTGACAGAAAGCATGCATAGAATTATACAGATAAGGATTCCTTACTGTAGGAGAGGGTGGGGGGAAGTCGAGGTAGTAATCATTATGGGATAGACCAAGTTACATGGGGTCTGCACACATAATGGACCATGATGCATTCGGTATTCATAGAATTGCATAAATTGGTCATAAAACCATAAGGCTGAGTGGGAAAGTAAGAAGTCAAGAGGAGTTTATAGTAATTCATCATATGAGGTATGGCACACAAAGCCAATGCTATCAGTTTTCAGAAATATAGACACATGTTTGAAAAATACAAACATGCATATCACACACACACACGGTGGGATTAGAATGCTACACATGAAACATATTCACACGTAATAGACAGAGAAGATACTTTAGAATAGTTAAAAACTAAAGGAAATAATAAGTGAAAATCAAGCCAGAGAGGTATACTGTCAGGATGTGAAGAAAGGACCATTAAATGAACATGAGGCTCATTACAGAAGAGAGGAGCGAGAGAGGAGCTTGTGCTGGGAAACTATCCTGACAACCAGAAGGTAGGACTAGTAAAAGGCGTATCCCTAGATCTCTTTGTTACAGTACTGGGGAGGAACTGTGGGTTGTGTGCATTCAGTATCGGTTATTGGTATAATTAAAAACATCTTCTCCTATAAGACAGTGTCTTAGTCAATATTCTATTGCTGTGAAGAGACACCATGACCATGGCGATTCTTATAAAAGAAAACATTTAATTGGAGGTGGCTTATAGTTCAAAGGTTTAGCCCATTCTATTATTGACATGGTAGGAAACATGGAGACATTCAGGTGATCATGGTGCTGGAGAAGTAGCTGAGGATTTTATGACTAGATTGGCAGGCAGGAGGAAGAGACAGACAGACAGACAGGCAGGCAGACAAACAGACAGACAGACACTGGGCCTGACTTGAGCTTCTAAAATCTCAAGGCCCACCCTGTTTTTTCAACTCCTAGTGACACACTTCCTCCTACAAGGCCACATGCCACAATCCTTTAAAATAATGATGTTCTTTATGGCCCCATGAGGGGCATTTTAATTCAAACCATCACAGACAGTTATCATTATAAAGTTTGGTTAAGTCTTGATTGGAAGAACTAAAAAAATGCATATCATAAATTGTGTGATAAACTTACTGAAAGTACCCTTTCTCCCTGGTATTGATTACAAAACTGGTCTCTGTATTTTAAGATTCCCTCTTCGGATGAGACTATCTTAAAAGCCATGAGGAATTTGAAGAGAATCCCAGAAATCCAGAGTCCCTGAAGTATGGTTCTTGTTGCCCCAAAATTACTTCACACAGAGGCTGAGCCATACATTAATTCTAAGCAGTAGGCTTGAAATATTTCTCCAACAATATCTTTTCACACAGCTTCTTCCCCAGAAATAAATAGCTCAGCCTCACGAATACAGCCTTGTGGTTGAGGCTTGGAAGAGAGTCAAAGAAAACAATCAGTTCGATGATGTTAGGAGCACAGTTCTTTTTTCTTTTTTCTTTTTTTGAGTAAGCCTCAAAAAATCATAATTCATATGATTTGTTAAAATTCTATAATTTTACAGATAGCTGGAATTGCAAAAGTTAATGATCATTAAAGAGCAAAAGGTAGAAAATTCACATGGTGACTATTAATTGAGAAGAGTTATTGCTGGCTGTAGCCTCTGAGGCTGGGAAATTCTATAGGGAGGAGCATAGCCAGGCAGAGTGTGGCCAAGAGTGGAGTAAGGGTGCTTCTGACAGACTGAGACAGCAGCCATCCCACGGAGAAACATTTGCCACATATTTGTATATTTGCTTTGCACACATTTCTTGACTTTATATAGTTATTACTATCGGTCAGATTTTCTTTAGCAATGTTGCTGTTAGTACTGGTTTCTAGTCAAGACGTCAATTTTCAATCCCTACTTATGAACAAGCAAGTCTGAGACCAGTTACACAGAACTGGGGCTAAATGTTTGCCCTGGGGTCTCAGCCAATATCTCAGCTAATGCCAAACAGTAAAGACCTCAATTTGATACCAGAAAGATTGAAAACTGTAAGGTCTAAGCTGATGGGAAATGGTGTCTTTCATAATATTTTGACTTTCTCTGCAGATTTATTTATTTATTTATTTATTTATTTATTTATTGACCTCTGTCGTGCCTGCTTTCAGTCTGTGATACTTAGTGGAAACGGTGTTGCCAAAGAAAGCAAATAACAACCATATTTAAGAAAAGAATTTTAGAGAAAGATTATGTGGAAAACTATTTGGGAAATAGGATGACTTCGCTTTAAATATGGATATTAACTCAGAGATATATAGAGAACCATATATGTGTGTATGTCCTCATTCAGCTGTCAACTCCATGAATATTTATCTTTTGGGAAACCACTACCCAGTGATGAGCAGGATCCTGGGGTTATACAGCCTACTTTCTAGTAAAGGGACACAAACAGGCATGCATGACAAACCCTAAGGGAAATTGGACACAGCAATGATTGGCTGCCTCAGATGGTGTGATCAGACAACATTTCTGTAGGGAAGTGACAGAGGCTTAAAGAAGGACAAGAACAAGCCAACTTGACCGATGTTTGGGATGCAATGGGATGCTTTAATGCAAGAACAAGCTTTATAGCAAACATGTTAAAGAAAAGTACCAAGTCTGTGGAGAGCAGATAGGCCCTTCCTGCTGTCATCCAAGCAAGGCTGGGCCATGGTTTTGAGGAGGGTGGTGACTAGTGGCAATAGATGGCAATGAATACAAGGGTGTCAATCTAGAGGAACAGTCCCTGAGATACTATTGGATGGTGAGTGATGAGGGAAAAGAGAAGAAGGAAAGAAAAGAAGGGAATTGTGGTTAATTCCAAATTCTGGACTTCACAAAAAAGGTGTGCATGGTGATGCTATTTACTGAGACAAGGGAGGCTGGGGTGGAAGAGGCTTGGTGTAAACATCAAGATTCTTTATTGCCATGTTCATTCTGAGATGCATGCTAGAAAGCTACATCAAGATGCCAGGTAGTTAAGTGGATCCAAAGTTCCTGAGAAAAACTAGGTCTGAAGATTTAAATTTAAGTCAATGTGCTTAAATCTTATTTTGAGCCATTAGACATTAGATGAGATAGGATTTTATAGGAGATTTGTGGACTGAGAAGACACTTCAACATTTGCTAGGCAAGTGAGGAAGAGGATGCAGCAGAGACTGACCTGAGAAAAGCAAGAGAGCACAAGCCCTGGAATCCATGGAAGCAATTATTTCAAAGAGGCAAGAGTCCAGAAGGATGTGATGCAGAATTTGGATCCATGCAGACTTAGACAATCTTTGAATGGGCTTTAGTGATAAGATATGAGAAAGGAGGGTAGGAAAGAAGGGAGAGAAAGAGGAAGAAGGGGAAGTAGGGAGAAAAGGAAGGAAGAACTTATTTCTACATCATGGAGAGCCTCGTGTGAGGAGTCTCGTCAGAGGAGAGGAAGAGAACTGCCCTTGTCTGATGTTCTCTTGTTGACCCACCCCTCTGGATGACAGTGATCCTCTGCCAGTCTTGGCCTCTTCCAGTTGGAATTTTGCAATCCCGAAAATAGCTGCCAGGGCTGCCTCACCCCCAGCCTGACTCCCTGTCCCTGTTCAGTCCAAGCTCCTACTACAGACTCCATAACCAACCAAGAATAGTGTTTCCCTGCCTTTTGGGGTGTAGAAAGTGTGGTTAGGGTGGATTTTTCTCTGAGCCATGGGAAGCTTTGGCTTGTGCTGCCTATAGCTGCAGAGAGCACCTGCCTTTGCCACACATTACCAAATGCCCACTGGGCCACAGTGTTATCCCAGATGAAGAATTCTCTAACAGACTCACTAGGAGGCTTCCACTTACTTCCTGCTCACCTGAACTGACTTTAGACTCCTCATGTCTATTTTAAGCATGCTTTCTTCAAACATCTTGCAGTAATTGTTATTTTTTCTCTATCTATTTGCCTTGAGAATTTTTAAAAGTCATTGTAGGAAGAGTTTTGCAACTCAAGAATGTCTTTCTCTGGTGCCATTTTTTGAAATTTAAACATCAATGAAGGTGATATCACATCTCCTTATCTTCCTGGGAGGTCAGAAGCCTGACTTACCAATGATCCCTTGTTTCATGTTATAAAACTATCCAACCCAGGAAGATGGGAGAAAGTTCAGCCCATGATCCTTCCTATCTCTATTTTTTAAAAGGCTGAAACATGTGCAGGTATGGATCTTTAAATAGAATGGAAAACAAAATCCAACCCACATATGAATAAATCTCTCTTGTTCTCCTTGGGGTGGAGTTGAGCCTTTACCATGGAAATGGCCTCTGTAAAGTCCTCCTTGCCTGGAAATCTTTGCCAAGTATGACCTTGGCCTTGACAAGGTGAATTGGTAAGGGTTGAATTTCTGGTCAGACTATTTGGAATCAGATCTCCTCCTGTTTTTCACCTGGCATATATGACCTTAGGTGAGTTAACTAACCCTTAGCTTAAGCTTCTTCCTGTGTAAATGAAGCAGAAAGCAACAATGGCTTCTACTTTGCACAGTCCTGAAATACAGTAAAGCATGCATTGATCTTGGCCTTGAGATGTCATCCTGGACCTCTTAGCTAACACTCACATTGTTGTTACCAAGCCAGGTTTGCAGATAATAGGGGTATAAGTATATCTTATAGTATAATTACTACAATTTAGATACAATATACATTTATTTTTAACTCTAAACTTTTAAAGTCTGAGAGATGGCCATTTTGATCATCCACAGATTTGGGTGCGCTTCATGACTGGAATCCCAACTTCCCACTTTGTGACCCCCCCTTGTTGACTTTCTCTTTGCTCTCTCAATTACTTGGCATTCAGATGGCTCTGAAGTTATCCATCTGTGAATTTGGAATGTAGATGCTTGAGGAACAGCTGACCAAACAAGCCCTGTTATTGAGTTGGAGGAATCTGGGCTGTTTTATGGCCTTGTCAGCCAAGCTGAGCTCAGAGAGCTTTCCAAGAACTCTAGTCTTCATTGACTTACACGTTGTTTAATGAACCTTGGCTTTTCTGTGAACTTGCACAATCAGGTGAGAGAGGGCAGTAGATTCATACTGTTGGGAAGAAAGGGGCATTCCTAAGAGTTTTTCTGTAGATAATGGCTCCCCCACCGTGTATTAAGTTGGGTTCCTCACATAGCTCAAAAGAACGTGGGGTCTAAGAAAGATTTCTCAGCTCCTTTGGGCCACATCTTTCACAGAGATGCTACCATTTAACTTTTGAGGCAGCCTGAGCTATGTGCTTTGAGACTAAACATTGATTATTAGTTAAATGAACCCAGCCTTCCACTTCAGAAGCAGTTGATGTCTACCCGAAGCTTGGTAAAGGAGACTTCAGCTCTCTCTGACTTCCTCATTAAACTTGTGCTTGAGAGTCACCTACTGTGGATGATGTATCTTGTGGACTGAAGGATGACCTATTTCCTAGCCCAGATCCTAACAAGCCTACTTATCTCCCTTCTATGCCATATACTTGTCAATCGGGCCATAAGGTGGAATTTCATACTGGAGCCCAACACACACCTCCTTTCTCCTCAGCTGCCACTGGGGTCCTGGCTGCATGAACTTCAGACTCTGATTTTTCTCTGTGCTGGTGCACTTGGGCTGACCTAGCCTCCTTCACGTTCCGTTAACAGCATGGGTATGATGTTTGCTATTTTTTTGTCTCCCTCAGAAAGCTCTAGTCTTATGAATTTGGTGCAGGACTGAGGTCTGGACACTCAGCTTGGGTGAGGCTCTATTTACCATGCGTATGATATAAATATATCTGCCAGGTCATGCTAGCTCCTTAGTTTGCATTGAAAAATGGAGGAAGGTTTCTTATACTATTCAGAAGAAATACGAGCAACTGCTTTTTCCTCCTTGCATAACTTTTAGTATTTTTTCCCTCACACTTTTCTACTAGACCAGAACCATGGCTGGATTCTTCTCTCCTCCAAATGATCCGCATTAGCTCTTCTGGGATGACAGGTTCCAATGATATTTAGCTGCACAGTGAAAGCACGTTGTTTGTGTTTCTCCAGTTACTTAAAAAAAAAAAAAAAAGATGTGAACCTGGATTTCTTAGCACAGGGAGTGATGGACGCTGGGCCTCTGAGGCATCCACTCTGCGTAGGAAGCTAAGAACTCCCCTCTGACTCTTTCAAACTTAAGTTGTGTCAAAGCGCTTCTTCCCGGGATCTCCGAGGGAGCATACTGGCGATGCTGCCCCGTGTCTTAACTGCACTCAGTGACACTGGGGTGAACTTTTCTGAAAGATTTTTGAGTGCTTTGCCGACCTACTGAGGGAAGCCCTGGGCCCTCAGGCACTGTGGGAAGATCCCATCGCTAGCCAGTGTTTTGAGAAGGAAGAGACTGAGCTGAGCTAGTTAGAGGTTCCTTTAAATTCGCGCATGTGTGTGTATGTGTGTGTGTGTCTGTGTGTGTGTGTGTGTGTGTGTGTAGAAAATGGAGGGAGTAAGAAGTAAAGGGTGTGAAGAAAAACGTTTCATATAAAAACTGTATTGACTGTATTCTAAGTGTCATTCATGTTTAGAGATGTATATGCAATAACCTCATTGAATCCCAAGTCACAGAAACTGTATCCCATTAAACACACAGCTATTACATGGCTTATCATTGGTCTCCACAGTTGACAAGAGGCAGAGGTAAGATTCAAAGTCCACGTTGGTAACCACATAACCTTGTAGGAAAAGCTGGTCACTTAGCTACCCAGGCCATGGTCAACCCCTACTAAGCACGTAAGTGTCTAAAGTGGAAAGAGGTTTGGGGGGAAATTATCTAACTCTTTCATTAGGCATATGAGAAAAGATAGGGGAGGTGGTGGTAGTTGGTAAAGTGAAAAAAAATTTAAGTTTTTATTAGAATTGAACTGAGACTTAGGCTGAACTTGCTGACTTCAGAGCTGTTAAATGTGTCCTTCTTTTGGGGACAGTGCTCCTCTCTGCTGACCCTTGGCTGGGCCTCTACTGTAGAAAAATAGTCCCTGGATTGCTTCAGGGGAGATGGGCTTTGTGCCCACCTCTAAGATAACGGGAAATTAAAAACTAGAACTGGGGACTTAGCCTTTGTTAGCAGGTGACAATACATTACTAACCCATCACATTAGTGCACTCTCAGGGAACTCCTCTTTGTAAGGTCATCAATGGTTTCATCGCTGCTGGATCCAAAGAATCTAGCTTTAAAAAATTAATGGTCCTTGATATTATTTGATACTGCCTTTTTCATAAAATTTCTCCTCTGGAGACATTACTGTCTCCTCATTTTATTTAGAGAACTCTTTGTATCTTTTCTTTATTCTAGCAAGGTTTTTATTCTGCCTGTTCCTTACATTTCAGTGCTGTGGGGAAAGCAGACTTCACCTCCATCTCTCTTCTCTTCTAATAAATTATTCTTAGATCATGATCTTCAAATGAACGAGCTTATCTTCACAGTAAATATTACAGTTAGCTTTCATTTTACAACCTTACCAGGTCTCTAGTGTTCTTCTTGGCATCTCTAGTGAGGGGGAAGAAAGGGATAAAGCTAGCTCTGGACTTCTCCATCCAGGAGAAAGCTCAGAAAGTTGAGCCAAGTAGAGTCCTGTTATGATGAAACTCAAGCAGATGATACCCAGCATTCTGGGGAAGGGTAGAATTTAGGAAGAAGTTTGGATCAGGTCATCAGGGCATGACATACTGATGAAGAAAAATGTGCTCACTGTCTTCAGTGGGATTCTTTATTTAGCTAACATAAAGGAAAATATATAATTTGTGACATACCACTCAAGGGAAAGACTGGAATGTGCTGGGTTCCCAGTGAGTTTGGGGGCTTTTAAAAACTGGAGCATATTCACTGTGCATGGCCATAGGTTCCGTGAAGTCTATCATGCACCCTAACTGTGCTCACTCTGCTTTCTCTTTCCTCTCTCACGCTCCATCCTACTATTTCTACTCATTTCCCTAGACAGACTTAGGTTTTGTTTTCATGTCAGATCTATAAAAATGATTTTTTCTATAAAATATAGGATCTGTAAATGACAGAAAACATGGTATTTGTCTATCTGTGTCTGATGTATTTTGCTTAATATGACCACCTTCATTGTATCCATTTCTTGTAACTGACACAATTTTGTTATTCCTTATGGCTTAAAAAATCTCTGAAATGTATGTAAGCAACATTTTCTGTCCACCTGTTGATGTATACTGCTGGTTCTGTAACTTGCCTATAATAGATAGTGCGACAATACACATAGGTAATTCATGGAATGTTGACCCAGAGTCCTCCAGGCGGACATGGGAAGTGACACAACTGGTCTTTAAAACACCGTTTCTTCCGTGGTCTCTGACTGAGGCAGCTTGCTCACACAGCACTCTCATTTTCAATGCTCATTTTCGATCACCCTCGTCCTGTAGCCTGAAAGGAGTGCAGAGCTAATTTTGTCTTTTTTAAAAAATGGATTTCTAATATTTTTCATGTATCAGAACACAATTGTGGAAGACTTTTACGGGCTCTGGCCTATCTTAACATCAACTAACCCTTCATGAGTTTCTTCTACCGGGAGATAGGTGTGATGAACTGACCAGCAGCTTGGTCATACCTATGTTTTTTTGATGCATGATTGCCACAGATGAAAGAATTGAATAACGGAATCCAGAGAGGGAGTCTAATCTGGTTCATATCTGCCAAGCTCTTCAAACTCAGTTTCTTTTTATACAGTTAAAGGAATATTGCTAATTTTCTAAAGTATGAGTGGTATTAGATGAAAATATCAAAAATTCGACTAGTCATGTGAAGAGTTATCACCTTGAAGTCAGTTTAGGTTAACCTGGAGTATGTTAAAAGCAGAAATCCTGCTCTTTCTCTTTTCTTTTCTTCCTTTAATCCTCAGAGATATTGTGGAAGACTGAAAGACTGAGGGTCAGAGGTGGTGGAGGACATCAGTGAAACAGCAGTTTACAGCTATGCCAGGGCCGTTGGACACATGAACTCATGGTAGCTGTGACTACAGGCACAAGACCTGTGCAGGATGCGGCCAGAACTCCCAGCACGAATAAAGGAGCGGCCAGCAAGTCCTTTCCCTAGCTAACAAGCTATTGCTGATTGTTGGTTGCTGTGAGGAGAGTCGGTTTCTCCAGGGATGTGGCCCCAGGTAGGTCTCCCAGCTGCAGCAGATGGCCCTACATCCATGCCAGCACTAAGTGGACTCACTATGTTTAAAAAAGAACATGTGGGTTTGGGAAAGAAAAAGAGATGGGAAAATATGAGAGAAATTGGAGGAGAGGTGATGAAGGTGGAATGGTCAGAAACACATTGTATTCATGTATGAAATTTTCAGTTTTCAAAAACAAAACTATTGTTGAAGAGGATTAGGCTGGGTGGCTGGGTCCTGTCGTCTCATAGCTTGCTCTCTCTCTCTCTCTCTCTCTCTCTCTCTCTCTCTCTCTCTCTCTCTCTCTCTCTCTCTCTCTCTCTGTCTCTCTCTCTCTTTCTTTCTCTCTCTCTGCTGTATTAAACATCAACCTCTTTTTCATGAAGAGGGTCACTATTTTTTGCCTAGATCCCTGGGCAGAGAAAAGAATGAATTCCTGTTTATCTTTTAAGGCAAATTTAAGCTTGGCTCTTTCTCTTTTCTTTTCTTGCTTTAATTCTCTTTATCATTTTAAGCAAAATTGAGCTTATAGAATCCATCTATCTCCCTTCTCTTTCCTTCCTTCCTTCCCTCCCATTCTTAAGTTCTATTAAACATAAAATCATACAGTTTTGAAATCATAAGCCTAAAGTTTCAGAAACTAGAGAAGCCCTGCAAAATTTCCCTGCCTACTCTCTGATGTTTTTAGCTGAGGACATTATGGTTGGGGAATGGGACATGGAACCAGATCTGGGCATCCAGTTTCTATCTCATTCTTCTGTCTTAGAGAAGAAATGGGAGAAGGACGTCTATTCCTCCACAGGCTGTGTGTTTGTCTTTTCCTTGTGAAGGTTCCTAAAACCAACAGAGAGGTAAATCGTGATTATCTTTCAATCCACTCACCAACAAACAGCTGGCTGTAGAGTTCCAGGCGGGTGTGACCTTCCGTCGGCGCCTTTCGGATCTGCTGGGGCAGGCGATCCACCTGGAGACTGGCCTGCTTGACATTCCTCTCTGCAGTGACCCGATGCCACTGGTCATCATTGAGAGGGGAAGGTGACCTCACCACAATCTCCACTGGCCCGTTTCCAACATCAAATGAAAAGGACACTTCTGTGGCAGCTGGAGGAGCAGAAAGTATAAAAGATACATGAGCATATTTCTCCCAGATACCAAATAACAGCAGATTGTAGAGGAATGTTACACAGGTCAGTGGCAAAACCACTGGAGGAAAGATAAATATGAATTCATTATTTTCACTAACCAAGAGGAAGGAAACAAATTGCTCTTGCAGGGGCAGTGGTTCTATGTGCCGGGCATGCATTTATTTAATTTCCTTATTTACGACTTAGAAGATTTCTAAGAAGTTACCATCAGTGTTCCAGATAAGAACACTGAAGCCCAGTGAAACTTGCAGTACGGTATACTCGTTGACAAAGGTGCAGCGGTGGCTCTGGTATCTCAGTGGCAAGCAAGAACTCCCTAATTATTGGACTTAACTTCTGCTCAACCATGGAAAACCATGACTGGTACTGGAAGTTCAGCAAAGTGCCCAGGGTTAGTGAAGTCTCAGAGCTTGAGGAGAGCCTCACGATGTTACTGTGGAGCTAAAATTGCTGCCTTACTAGCTCAGCACAAATGCTAACTGCATTCTAACTATGTACCCTTGCACCTACAGACAAGTAGAGTTCTCATCATAGAAGCTTCTCTTTGTGGCAGATGGGGACACTGCAGAAAACCAGAAGTTGTTCAAAATGCAGGGAGTAGCAAGAGGTGGGGTGTCCAGCCCCACTCGATATGTCCACAACACAACTCCTGCACCTATAAGGTTCAGGGAGCATTGAAGAAGAGGGCAGAAACATTACAGGAGTCAGAGGACCCAGAGGCCCGTTTTAAGAGTGTGCCTCCTAGAAATGGCAGGGAAGCTATGCCTATGATAAGACAATAATACGGCTGCTTAATTAGAACCTGAACAATCACAACACCAATAGATGCCTCATGGGGCCCCGCCTCTAGACAAAGAACTACAGACAAACAGGGTATGTTGAGAGTGGTGGAAACAGTCTTCCCCAGGGATGAGGCTTCGAACTGGTATCCAATACCAAGTGGCCAGCCCTGAAGTCATGTATAGACAAGCGACACTAATCAGACCCATCAGAAGGTGTGTGAGTGGATATATGTACATCCCCCTCCCTCAATAAAAGTTATAGAAAAAGAGGCCATGGATTTAAGAGGGATTTTGCTTTGTGTGTGATTGGGAGGGGTAGGAGGAAAGAAAGGGAAGGGGGAAATGATATAATTATATTCTGTATGGGTGCTTTAGAAACTCCAGTACCTGGCCTAGACACTGGTATTTCCAAAGGCTCCCTGGGAAACATTACTGTGGAGCTAAAATTGAGAGCTATTACTTTAAGAGAACTTAGAAAATTATTTCATTAATCTTCATAGTCCTTATTGAACATTAGGGTTATGAGTCTTATTCAGGAAATGGTGGTGACCAGCATATTTCATTTGGACCACTAGTGGCTGTCTCAAAGGCTGCATAGCACTCTAGTAGCACAATGCACCTCAGCAGGATGCTGCAAACTGGATCCTGCTCACCACCTCCCTGCCAGCACTGGCCACAAATCATTCTTGTTTGCAGAGATCTCCCCTGTCAACCCTGTTTTGCAACAAATCACCTTTCGACAATAGGTGAATGGGTTTGATGGTTGCTTTGTCAAATTTTGTTCTAAGTAGCTTTTTTTATTTCAAATTTTAAGCTTTGTACGAGCTCCCTCAGTGGCCACCCAGGGCTTTATAAATACGTTTTGGATGTATATTTTTTCTCAGGACTGACAGGGGAGGAAGCTTTTCGCTGAAGCAGCACACATATCTCGCATTCCCTTAGGCTTGGAGAATTCTTTTTAGCATTAAAGATGTGGTATACCAGCGAGTTTCCCCGGCTTTGCATGCAGAGATATCCGTCCCTCTATCCATCAAGAAGCCTTCTGCCTAATCTCTAAGCCGGTTAATTAAATATCTGTCATTTTTTTTTCCAGGGCTAATGGAAAATTCAGTTTCTTTGGGACAGTGTCACAAGCAATCAAACTTCTAATTTAAAAACCACAGTGGGCCAGATTCTCTCAGGGGCTCCCGTGTTCCCTGCTTCTGTGTCGGGGTCCCAGGAAAGTGGTAGTAACTTTATTGAGCTACAGGGATATTAGTTACAGAGCTCAATTTAATCAGTCTAATTGTACCAAGGAATTTTGGTCCTTCATGCCATTAGAAAGAGAACCTTCATTATAACACCTGCAGTGATTCCATGCATAGTCCAGTAAAAACGTCTCATTCAAATTAGAAGCCCCTGCCTCCAGGATCATCTTGAGAGACATAACATGCAGGCTAGTGACCCCATCTCAGTTGCCATGGTAGTAGGATGGAAATGCAGGTAGACCATCACGTGGCTGCAGCCTCTCAGATCCTTCTTGGTGGGGCAGATACAGTGGATGGGGGAAAGTAGCCCAGGCTTCAGCTGAAATCTGTGGTGCACATGAGCAGCTGCCTTCCTAAATGTGGGTCGCCGGGACAGCAGGAGGATGAGGGCTCCTGGGTTAAGTGGGAAAGACTGTTTAGCTTTAAAGGAATCAACTGCCATCAGGGAAATAGGATTTAGTGATAAATTGAGTTTAACCCTCAGGTTCAACTTGAAGGGATAAACGCTGCTCTAATTTCCTCAGGTTCTACCCCTTTGCTATGACAAATTCTTGTCTGGGTCTTAAACTGTCACCATTTGGAGAAATCTTGAGCACCAGCAGATTCTGGGCAATGTCCTTCCTCTTCTTTTGTCATGATAGGTCCCTGCCTTTTCTCTTGATTCCAACTTCTTTGTTTTTGAGCTAGTCTTATTTATTCTTTGAGAATTGCATACCCGCACACAATGATTTTTTGATTGTACCCTGTCAACAGCCCCATGTCTTTAAATATATATTAATCCACCAACTGGAGCATGGTCAACTAACCAGGACCATACCCCTAAAGCAAACTGACTCTCCCTCCCAAGGCAGCCATCAACTACCAATGCCTCCTCGGCTAGGGGCAGGGACTTAGATAGTTGGGGTTACTCCCTAACCATGCTCGGAAGTTGACTGGTTTGAGCTTGTGCAGGTTTTACACATGAAAACACAGCGGCTATGAGCCTATGAAAGCAATGGTCACATCAAGTCCAGGAGACACTCTCTCTCCAGTCCTCGCCAACCGCTGACCCTCACAACCTTCCCACTCCCTCTTGTGTGATGTGCTCTAAGTCTTGAGGGGAGATGCTGTGTTACAGATACCCATTTATGGATGAGCACACATGGTCGCTTTTGCTCTCTATTTGACCAGCTGAGAGTGTCTGAGTTAACTGCTATCCACTATACAAAGGAGCTTCTCTGAAGAGGTCTGAGAGCTGTGCTCATCTGTGACCCCTGCACTCATCCATAACCCAGAGCTCATGCATGACCCCCGGGCTCATCCATAACTTCTGTGCCCATCCATGTACCTTGTGCTCATCTGTGCACCCTGTGTTCATGCATGACCCCTGTGCTCTTCCATGACCCCTGTGCTCTTCCATGACCCCTGTGCTCTTCCATGACCCTTGTGCTCTTAACAGCAAACCTTTGATCTAGAGAAGGAAGAAAGTTTTCCAGGACCTGGCTATTGCTGCTCACTCCCATGAGGGTGCAGCAAGAGGGACTCAAGCCCAGGACTGTCACTAATGGTGCAGTTCCAGGACCTTCTCTTTCAGCTCTGCTGCAGAAGATGGAAGTGAAGGGGAGGGCTTTTCCCTCTCAGTCACTCAGTGTCAGCTGTCCTGACACCACGAAAGGGACTCCTTTGAGAAACCCTTCTCTTAGACAGCCAGCCAGTGGGTTTTAAAAGCTTCGAGCATTCGGTTTGTGGCTGATTGCCCTTGGCCTTCTGGGTGAGAGCAACTGACATTTCCAGAAAGATAATTACAGAGAGAGTCAGTGAGCGAATAAAGAGAGGCAGCAGCAAAGACACCGGAGTCAGTGACACTGCTCAGTTAATGTGTGTCTTCACTTGGAGGCTGAAGTGCTGTCCTGTCTGTCTCCATCTGTAGGAAAGGATTTCTTATATATTAAAGATTTGAGGATTGGGTCACATATAGCATGACTCACTGGAAAGAATGCGGACAGCAAACGTGAATGATTGCCTTGCCAGGGGTGTTGAAGACTGGTTAGGTTTTTTTGTTTTGTTTTTGATTTCCTTCTCTTAAAACGAATAAGTTGCTTGGCACAGTTTCATGAAGCAGGCAGGGGCTCCTGGGTCAGAGACAATGGATTTGTGGTAATAGTACAGCAGGCAAAATGAGCTTCAGGCTCATCCTGCTTTCTCATGCTCCTACCCCAAAGTCCCAGGGTCAGCCAGGTGGGTGCTGCACATGAAGGGAGTTGCCTGCTGCACAGTGGAGGACTCTGCACTAAGAAAACCTGGGTCTTTCAAGGCGCTGTTAGCAAACCTGCCTCATTTTGGGCCTTGGGGAGACACTGGTAACCATTATTATCCTGGTCATGAGACAAATCTAGCGTCTGCCTTGGGGGGAAGGCACCTTCTCTGTCTTCTACCTTTCTCTGTCCACCCTCATAACCGTAAATGCATAAGAACAAGCCACCATGCCCCCCTGCTCAGAAGACAGGCTGAATGGGAGGAACCAGGCAGAATTTTCTCTTATCAATTAGTTACTTCTGGATTTTTTTTTAAAGAATGGATGTGTTTCAGTCTGAGCCTTCAGGGTAATGAGGGATGGGGGATCCCCATCCCATATACCAAGGCTGAGAGTCATCTTGCTCCCTGCCAGAAGCCCACTGAGGATGAACGTATATCATTCTCTCCTGGTCAGTGCAACATGACTAGGATCTTCCGGGAGAGGTTTTTTAGCTCATGAGAGATATAAGAGAAAAGTAGTTCACTTCCTGCCCCTTGATGTTAGGTAGAAGTTTGTGTGTGCTGAAACTGGTAAAACCATTTCACATGCAGACATACTGAGGAGAAAAGGAGAGAGCAATAGGATTTCTCCCTGTCCTTGATGACAATATCCAGCTCTCATATAACTCCCAGAGTTATAGAGCTCAGGATTTTCTTCTTTTTTAATAAGTAAATATTTTTAGAGTAACATTTTACAGATTGAAAAGATTATGTGCGTGTGAATACAGGTGCCCGCAGAGGGCAGAGGCGGCAAGGGCCCTGTTTTTGGAGTCACAGGTGGTTGTGAGCTGATACCTTTAGTTTCCTTAGAGTCTTTGTATCCAGAACATGGCCACAACCACTGATCCAGAAAACCCACAATCTTCTGTCAAATTACATTCTAGAACAATCTCTAAGAGATTCTAAGAAATAAATGAAACACAGCTGGTTTTCATCATCACAGGGAGGAAAGGGAAACACTGAAAGAATCGTACCAGGTGGCATACTGCCAAAGGAATAGAATAGGTGGCAGGAAGGTGGATAAAACTGGGCCACCGCTCTGTGCACCTTAAAACAGGGAGCAGAAAGAACAGAGCTGTGGGCAGCTCTTACTGCAGCTCCCTCTCCTGCCATTGAAGTCTAATTCCAGCAGGTGGCGCTGTGCGAACTCATTCTTGCGTTCCTTTGCTCAAGCAAATGACTGCAGACTCACAGTACTAAGTGATAAATGGAACCCGGTCCACAGGGCAGCCCCTTGGGTTGAATTCGGCCAGCAGGTGAGGTAACATTTAGACAACAGATGCAAAGAATCAGTTGTGGCGAGCAGAGAAAAGACAGGGAAAGGTGCACATAGCTGCCTGGCTTCCTCTGGGATCGGTTTCTTCTGTAGGAAAATGAACTCCAAAGAGTGCCCCTGTGCGGAACTTCACCTGATTCATACAAAGAAACTGATCATTGATGCAATAGACAATTGAGAAACTCATGAGAAACTTGAGAAAGGTCAGGAGGACTAAAAGTCAGGTCACTGTGGGATTCAGAGAGAGGAAGAGAAGGAGAAAGCAGTGAAGAGGCTCTCTGGCTCCACCTAAGGCCAGCCACCCCTCCATCGTGACACACACTAATTCTTCTTCCTGGTCAGGGGCGCACACTAGCCATTATCCCCTCTTTCCTGCAGCTTTCCCCATGAAGATGCTCACAACTCTACTCTGCACAGCCTCATCAATACAAAGCAGCCCCTGTTTTTATTTACCTGTAGGTTTCAATTCTTCTTTTCCTTATCAAATGCCTTGAAAGAACTCCTGCTGCTCAGTATGCTTGCTCCCCACTTGTTGAACTGTCATCCTGCAAGCCTTCCTTCCTCCTTAACCACAGTTGAAGTTTTTCTCCTTCCTTAAAGCGGTGCTGCTTGCCCTTCCTTTATGGATGTAGTTCTGTAAGCTTTTCTTTACTTCTCTACCCACAAGTCACCACACTTAAAATGCTGTCTTTCAACACTATGTTAAATAGCAAAGAGCTCTCAACTCCTTTTCCCTTGATTTTACAGATGATAGCTTGTATAACTATCTGACAGAACAGGTTTGTGCCCATTTGTGACTTCCGTAAGGCAGAGGATTTTCTAATGGGGTCATTTTTCTCTCCTCAGGACAATGCTTGCCACAGAGCATACACTTAATATTTTGCGAAGGAATGAATGAAAGAACAGGAGGCAATCACTTATAGTAACGCTGCACCCAAAGAGGGACCACCAGGCATCTCCAATGTCACTGAACATTTGGAATGGCTCCTGGGATTCCACAAGCATCTTTGTTAAGATGCTTAAGAGCACAAAGTAACTGCGTGAAGATTCCCTCAGCCCCCAACACCACACAGCATCTCTATCTGTTGGAAGAAACTGCCTGTCGGTGCTTGGGGATCAATGACTTGCCTCATGTAAAATTTCCTCCTAAAAGAACAGAATCTACTTCTGGATGGAGGTGTGCTATTGAATTGTCTCCTCCTTTCAGAGTTATCCCTGTTGGGTTGGTCAATCACCTGGCTGAGGGACCACTCATCAGAAAGGTTGATTCACCATAAGCCATGTTCAAGAGTTAGGAGGAATAATTACTCCATCAATGATGGTAATACACGTCTCCTCCCTAGTTGTCATGTACAGGGCTGGAGCCATGTGGATGGAATAATGTGACTTCAGACTGCTTACTTTTCTGAACTGTTCAGAAAAGGGTAACTTTTCTTCCTTATATATATAGTTTTCCCTTTTTTGTTTTTAATACTTATCAAACCATGGTCATATTTTCTGGGACACTCTGTCCTTTCTCATTTTTTTCCTTAGGTGCTATTACCTCCCCTTCCTTCTGCCATGTGGCTACTTACAAATGATATGATTTTCAGTCTGCTTCTTTGTCTTCCTCCTTCGAGCAGCTGCCTAGATTTACAGCTTGCCTGCCCTGGGGTTTTCCTTTTAAACTCTAATAAATTTGTCCTTGAGCTTCCTTCTCAGCCTGTTCTTAAATTCTTTTCTTAACAAGAATATAATTTTTGAGAGGAGACCCCAGTTTCTTCATAACATATATAGAGAACCTAATGTAACTTTGGGTTAGGTAATTCCATCATCTGAGGGGCTGGAACATGGAAGCTCAGGGAAGCTTTGTCACGCACAGCTACAGGAAGGAAATATGTTCCTGACTCTATAGGGAGGAGGCGACCAGAGGCTTAGTCTCGGAGGCTGTTTCCTGGACTCTCTGTGCATCTCCATCCTCATTCTTCCCTTCTAAGCACAGCAGCTTTTTATGAGTTCCACACCTATTCCAGAGAGCTACCGAATCTGGGCCGTGCTGGGAATCCATTCTTGCCAATGATGTCAGGAGCGGGTGTGACTTTATGGAAATGCTTGTCTTTGCCATTTGTCAGTTGGCTCTAGCTGCATAACCTCCAAATTCTCAACACTTCAATTCAGAGACGCACTATGGGTGGGCCTGATTGTAGTAATAGGAGCAGCCGGCTACGTTCCTGGTGCCCGGCCACCCTCACGGCTAGTTTTACCCGAAATAATTACACGGAAACTGTATTCTTTTAAACACTTCCTGGCCCATTAGTTCCAGCCTCTTACTGGCTAGCTCTTACATATTGATCTAACCCATTTCTAATAATCTGTGTAGCCCACAAGATGGCTTACCAGGGAGATCTTAACCTGTGTCTGTGTCGGGTGGGAAAATCATGGCAACTCCTGACTGGGCTTCTTTCTCCCAGCATTCTGTTCTGTCTACTCCGCCCACCTAAGGATTGGCCTATCAAATGGGCCAAGGCAGCTTCTTTATTAATTAACCAATGAAAGGAACAGATTAGAAAGAAATCACTCCCACATCACCTGATAACATTAGAAACTAAAGATTTCAGAGAACATACTTCGACCTCCAGTCTCACCCTGGCTGGCCAGATGCGGATGGAGGCTGTAAGCCATTAAGCTCCATAGTAAGGAAGTGTAGAGGTTTTCCTTTACTAACTTTACTTCACGGGCTTTTATCCCAACAGTTTTTCTTTTTGTTTGGTCAGTTTGTGAATGTAGAGAATTTTAAAGCCATCCATACATATTTGCACCAGAAAAAAAAAAAGGTGTTCAACATATCTGAAATTGAACATGAGCCAGGAAAATTTATTTGAAGATTTTTTTGGAAATTCTTCAAGGAAATGCTCAGAGCTTAAGAATCAATGTTATAAACTTGCTTTAAGTTCTTCCATATCCTGATAACCTCTTGAGTACGAGAAATATTTCTCTTCATCTATCTTAGCCTTCAAGTTTTTTTTTTTTTTTTATAGCTGAAAATCAGGCTTTACCAACAAAGGCCTCTGCAGAGAAGAGGAAATGAAAACGAGATGCCATCGGACAGGCAGAGGTGGACTGCTGCCTTTAAAATGCAAAACCTTTCTAATTTTAGTTTGCTCTATGCATTTAGCTACCTCTGAGAAAGAACTTTTTGAATATTAATGGACCCATGTGATTTAAAGATAAAAAATCAATCGAAAATGATACGTGGCTTGAAACAATACTGCGTGCCTGGAGTAGGACAGGTAGTGGGTGTCTGATACACACCGGGATGGAGTGGGCTGAGGCATTAGTGCTGGCCGGAGAGGGTTCAGATGTGGAAGAATGGCTGGAAGGCCCGATCGGTGACTCCGGGGTTACAGTGTTTGTAATAAAAGGAGATGTAGCTTCTTCAGACAAACGGTTAAGCCAGATGCCTAAAGATTCCCTAGTATAGAAACACTATGACTGGAGAAGGTAAACATCAGGGAAGTGCTCCTCTTGACACTACACAAGGTTTTTTGTTGTTATTTCTGTTTTGTTTTTTCAAACAGAAATACTTCCTGAAAGATATTTGCTTTGATACAACATAATGGGATATTTGTGATGTGTTCAAGGTGATGGCGGAGATAGGAGGCTGATTAAATGGCCTGGGAGAGTTAAAATCAAAGGGATCAAGGGATTTGAGGTCTAAAAGAGGAAACCGAACCAGGAGCTGAAAGAACTTGAAGAGACACTGACAGAGTGAAGTCATCTCCTCATGGAGGTTAGGGAGAGACACATATTAGATGATGAATTGACTATAACATTTAAGTGACTGATATGTAGATGATTGTTCTGATGGAGAGATTGATAATGAGAAGACAAAGACAAGAAGCCAGGATGAGAGCATAGATAGGCTTTGGGAAGTGACGACTGCTCATGAGAGCTCTGGATAAGTCTACCAGAGAAGTGAGGTCAGGGTGATGTCTGTTTCCATGAGCTGAGTTTCCACCTTGTAGGTCACCTTTGTTTTGTAGCATCCCCCCGCCCATTTTCAGAAAACTTTTAAAATATTTATCCAATAAGACTGAAGACAAGGTTTTTCTAGGAAGAATTCTAAAGGTGTTAAGTAAAGATGTATATTCTCCATGCTCCATACTCACAGCACAAAATCAGACTTGTGTTTTGTTTTCCATTGGAACAGCAAATGCACTGACGCCATAGAGTGCAACAGCGCTGGGTGATGGGGAAAGCAAAACCACAGCGTCAACACAGACTCCAAACGTCAATGGTGAGATCTGAGGGGGTGTTAACATCAGCTGACAGCCCAACCTCTTGATGAAGAGCTACAGGCAATTAATGAGTGCTGAGAGAGGTGGAATCAGTCTTCCCCAGGGAAGAGCCTCCAATTGGTTCTCCATTCCAAAGTGGTTAGCACTATAAACATAAATCCCTATCATCCATCCATCTATCTGTCTGTCTGTCTGTCTGTCTGTCTATCTATCTAAATGGAAGATGTATTTACATTTATTATATGTATAATAATATTAAGGAAAAAGAACAATAGAGAATAATACATGGCTTGGAGGTAGAGGAAGGGGAACAGTGTTGTAGGGGGGTAGGATATGAAAACCGGGATTGAAGATAATCAAAGTAAATTATACACATGTGTAAAATATCATAATTAAATCCAGTAGTTAATACAATTAATAAATTCTAATAAAATGGAAAAAATTCTTTCTGCTTTTGAATCACAGTGAGAGATATAACCGATCTAAATCATTTTGTTTGTTTTCCACTAGTTATGATTACTTTAATTTGTTCTTAATCTTCTACCAGTATTGGATATTAGAAGAACCTAGGGGTCAAATGTTAAAAAATGCTAGGACTTTGAAGCTCATTGTCAGAAGTTTCCTAGTAGAAGTGTTCCGTGAAAGCTGTTTGAAGAGTTAGATCCTTGAGGTCATGTATTTGCACATCTGAGAAATGACATAAAGCACTTCACCAATTCCCGATGGCTGTGTCAACCACACACTGCTTGAACAAAGCACTGCTCTGGAAATTGAAACTGTTAAATAATGCTAATGACCCCTCACAAACACTCTTTGTTTTTGACCATGTCTGCTGAGCACATAGCTTTTCTGTATATATTGCATAAATAAACATTTTGTCTCCCTAAAGTCGGCACATATAAAACATGGAAGAAGTCTTTTAGTACCAGTTTGTACACAGTTCAAACAGCCACATTTACGGTTTTTTTTGTTTTTTTCTTTTTTTCTGATTTAGCGAACTAAGGGGACATGATTTCTTCCTAGAATAGTTCCTTCAAGAGAGCAGTTTCAGGTCTGTTTAAGCTGGTTACCAACTTCTGCCTCAGGATGGCCTCACATACCTGCATTAAGTGCACTGATGGAGGAAGCTTGGGGCAAAGGTTCACCCATGAGCATCACTGTTCTACCGGGTCACCCTCATAGCTCTTTTCCAGTACAGTCTCCTGTTCCACCTTCCCTTATGTTTGTTGCTGTGTCACAAAAGCAAGCAAGAAGCCTTTAAAAGTCTTAGGTGGAAAGCCCATGAAGGAAGGCATGCAGTGTTGACTTCTGGCTTCCGTATGTCTGTGAACACACACAGAACTATGCAGAATGATTTGCAGTATGCTATTGTGTTGTGCACTGGAGAATTAGGAACAAAAATGGGAATACTAAAGTTTGTAAAAAAAATATCAGTTAAGCTCATGTTTTCTTCTGGAAGTTTTTATTTTAGATATCACATTGAGATTTTTTATTTACTTAGAATTGATTTGTATGCAGAGTTTTTGGTATGAGTTAAATTTTAGTCTTCTATATGTGGCTTCTAATTTTCCAAGTATTATTGTTGAAGATGCTGACTTTTCTCCAGTATGTATTTTTGACTTCTTTATCAAATATCAGATGGCTATAACTGGACACACATATTTGGATCTTCTATTTTGGTTCATTGATCTACACGTCTGTTTTGGTGCTAGTACCATGCTGTTTTTATGTCTATAGTTCTGTAATTTAGCTCTAAGTCTGGTAGAGGGAGGATTTTTCCAGCATATCCTTTTTGCTCAGGATTCCTGGCATCTTTTGTGGTTCCATGAACAATCCAGGGTCACTGGAGGCCCTTCCATTTTTAAAGTCTTTGCGAATATTTCTTCAGAGATTTAAAGTTTTCATTGTAGGGATCTTTGACCTCTTTGGTCAGGCTTATTTCTACATATGTTTGGGCAATCATGAATGTGAGTGTTTTCATAATTACTTCTCATCACGCTTTTTACTGGTATACATGAAGACTAATGATAAGTTGATTGGTGTGGCATGCCACCTTGCTGAAAGTGTCAGTCATTTATAAAAGTTTTCTAGTGAAAATTTTGGAACCTCTCATATATAATACTAAACTATCTGCAAATAGGGTAACTAGACTTCACCTTTTTCTGTTTGTATCCATTAATTTTTCTCTCTTCTCTTACTGCTCCAGCTGGGGCTTCAAGCCCCATATTGGAAAGGACTGAGGAGAGCACTCACTCCTGTCTCATTTCTGATTTTAACAAGGTAACTTTAGGGTTTTCTCCAGTTAGGATGAAGTGCCTTTCTCCAAGAGCATCCAAACAATGCTCCAGTGCCTGGCAGGCATGGGAAACCTTCCTTTACGTTGTTGGTTTGGAGAATACAAGAAATTCCCAAAACAATATAGGTTATTGTCAGTGCCCTTGATTGCCTCCAAGTACTTGCAGGTAAACCCTGTGATTGAAGATACCACACATTTTGGTATATGACATATATATGACTGAATATATATAGATCATATATATGGTTTATATAATGTATAAATATTTTATTATATATGATTGAAGGCACCACACAGTTTAGAATATATGGTATATATAGTGATTAAATATATAGATCATGTATGTAATTTAAATATATATGCATGCATATTTATAAATACACATATAAATCTCATATGTATGATTGAAGATACCAGGCATTTTGGAGGAATTGACCTGGAAGTCTCTACACAGATTTGCTCTGATATTAACAGAAGGTACTATATAAGCTGCCAATTGAAAAAAAGCCATCAATAGTGCGTTCTGGTATTAGAACCTATGAACCAGAACAAGGAACACCCCAGCAAGCTATCTCCAGTAGTGCAATAGTAGCACTTTTATTTTGAGAGCAACCAGTAGCTGCCTAATTGTTCTTAAGGTTCAGTCCTCAAAAAGAGGAGATTCATGCTTGGTACTATACACCTACCAACTACCCATGATTCGAAAATGCCATAGACCATAGTGCATACCTTACTACTGCCATTTCCCCAACCAATAAAATTTCTACTGTATTTTAGATATTTATCCGTATACTCACAGGGAAGGACAGCTTTAATCCCTCATTAAATAGCTTCTCTTAGAAGCAGGTGAAGACTATTCCAGAGATCCCTTTCTAACTGGTCAAAGGGCAGAAAATAATTGGCCATTGGGTGCTCATCTACAATCCTTACAGGAAGGTTTGGGAAACGTGCAGGGAAAAGGAGAGGAAAGATTCTATGAGGCAGAGGACTAGGCAGGATGTCTACTGTGAGATAGTATCTCCTATCTCTGACAGGAAGGCTGTACTCATTAACTCTCAACAATATGGTTGCCTAAACAAGACCTGCAGAATCACACCAGTTGACATGTGGGTGGGGAAATTTCGGAAGGCTTCGCCCCTAAGTGATTAGCTACAGGCAATTAATGACTGCTGAGAGAAGAAAAACCAGTTTTCTCCAGAAATGCAGCCCTATATACTTTCTGACATCCCAAGTAGTAACCCCTAAACATATGAGCAATACTGATGAACTCAGGGAAAGAAGTTATGGATTTGAAAAGCAGTTGGGAGAGCACAGGTGGACTTGGACAGGGGAGACTGTGGGGTGGAAATGATGTAAATGGTACTCATGTATGACATTTAAAAATTGAGTAAAAGAGAGCTAAGCCCAGCAACAGGAATTTTCTGGTAAAAGGAATACTCAGTAGTTGAGGTGCCATCTTCAACAATCATTTTAAACCTATGCCCCCATTTGTTGATGTAATAGCACATTTATCATCTTGCAGAAGGCCAGTGACTAACAGGACAAACTCCAGAAAAATCAGACTAACTTGTTAACAGCCAATAAGAATTCTTAAGAAGGCACGTAACAAAAACATTAGTTTTATTTTATTGTTGTGCTTTAAATGTAAATTTTAATTCTTTCAAACTATATCCTTCTTTGGCATTTTAACGTGACTCTTGTCGCAAGTTAAAAATCACTGTTGTAGAACTTTAAAAAACTGACATATGCTTCTAACATATTCTTATATGAAAATTGGGTTATGAAATTTTATGACTCACATAATCTCAATTTTGCAGAGAAAATGTTATAAATGAATAGAAAAGTATTTAAAAATGTAGACACCAAGTGGTAATTCAAATATAATGGAATACAGAATTATAGTTTTTTAAAAGTCCTTTGCTTCTTTAAATTTTAAGTCATTTATCAACATAAAACAATATTTGTATACTTCTAGAGTTCAGTCTAATAATATCCACTTTCCTTTGCAAAGATTGGTGGCATTTTAAGCAACTCAATTTTATCATTTTAACAAGCATTTAATCAGGGCAATTAGTTAATCAAAATGCAGAGAACAAGATTTCATTTAAATCCAGACCCTAGAGGAATTTTAAATGAAACCATTTCTCTATACTTCTAACTTTTGGAAACTTAAGAAAATTAAAAAAAAAAGTGGTTAAATCCTACCATGAAATATGTTTTAAATCAGATGTGATTTTTTTTTTCTACTTAAAGTGGCTAACATTGGGCTGGGGGTGTGTAGTTCAGTTGGGGGCGTGCTTGTCTGGCCTCCTGGGATCCTAGGCAAATTAAGTCTCATAGTTGACGCTACAATCCCAACATATGGGATGACAAAGCAGAAGACCACAAGTTCAAAGTCACAAGGTCATTTTCTTTCACACATTGAGTTCTAGGCTCGCTTGGGCTGCATGAGACTCTGCCTTAAAGTAAAAGGCTAAAAACAAGGACGTGATATTTTCAGAGTAAAATCCTCACAGATCTTTAGCCAGCGTGTTCCAGTGTTAAACTAATGTATACAGGAAGCAAAACGTGGGACGAGCATAATTCACTGTTATAATTACACTCGACAGATATGCACTGCTTCTATTATTCATGGGCTCTGGTCGCATTCACCCAGAAAGACTTCACAGAATACTAAACATCCACACTCTTCACAAGAAGTCTTTTGGAATTCGCATCAGTTCTCATCGGAGGAATCAAATTCAAAGATGCAGAAAACCAAATTTGATCATTTTAACACTATCCACACAGACAAGAAAAATGAGTAATTTCCTACGAGGCTCGGGATCTAGTTAGCTTCCCCTTTTGAGACTAACACTGCTGTGTCAAGGGCCATTTGTTAAAGAAAGGCATCTTCTGACTGTTTAGAGCCTTGGCTCTGTGATTTCCGGTGGCTTATGTGTGCCATGATTAACCTCCCCAACTTCTGTTACTCACACTCTTTTGTCTCTGTAAAATGTCCCGAGCTTGTGTTTATGTGTTTGTTGTCTTCAGGGTGAAGAAAAGGCTGCACCTTCTGGAAGCCTATTGGATTTCTTGAGGTGGCTACTCACTCTTCCTGGACTGTGTCCCTCAGTTACCCCGCAGAGCTGCTGTCCAGGCAGGAGCTGCATTTCAGGCCCCAGACATTTAAGCAGAGCCACATGACAAGTTTTTACCAAGAGACCGAAAACAAAAGAATGTGTGCTTCTCTGGGATAACGTGGTTAAGAAAGGAGAATCCAACTCCTGGACTCTATTTCTTTGCCTGCCAGCTGGATTTGTATGTTTCCCGGCACTAGGACACAGGGAACCACACCACAGAAGGAAGATGGACTTCTAATTCACCCTGTGGAATCTCTTCATTGACTGGTGCATGGTAGCCATACAGGTTCCCATCAAGCCGATGAAGCTGGGTGTTTGTTATAGCAACTTACCTTATTCCAAAATATGAATATCTCTTATTCCTAACTCTTTCATGGCTTTATCAAATTTTCCCCATTTTAAAAAAGAGGATACCTTCCCAAATATTAGATTATTCTTTCCAGATAGCTAGAATTTTGATAACATGAAAGTGATATAATGATACATTATTTCCAGTATAGAGTTTTAAATGAGAAGATGCGATTTTTCTTTAAAAGGCAAACAGCTACCCAGTTGCTTAAACTTGCCCACAAGTACAGGCCAGAGACCAAGCAGGAAAAGAAGCAGAGGCTGCTGGCCCGTGCTGAGAAGAAAGCTGCCGGCAAAGGGGATGCCCCGACTAAGAGACCACCTGTCCTTCGAGCGGGAGTCAATACAGTCACCACTTTGGTAGAGAACAAGAAGGCTCAGCTGGTGGTGATTGCCCACGATGTAGACCCCATTGAGCTGGTGGTCTTCTTGCCTGCTCTGTGTCACAAGATGGGGGTCCCCTACTGCATCATTAAGGGAAAGGCCAGGTTGGGGCGGCTGGTCCATAGGAAGACGTGCACCACTGTTGCCTTCACACAGGTTAACTCGGAAGACAAGGGTGCTCTGGCCAAGCTGGTGGAAGCTATTAGGACCAATTACAACGACAGATATGATGAGATCCGCCGCCACTGGGGAGGCAACGTCCTGGGTCCTAAATCTGTAGCTAGAATTGCCAAGCTGGAAAAGGCAAAGGCCAAAGAACTCGCCACTAAACTGGGTTAAATGTACTGCTGAGTTTTCTGTACATAAATATAATTATAAAAAAAAACATGTTGAAATACTATATTTGAATGGATGAGTGGGATTTGTTAGGCATTATAGAACAAAGAAGCCTAGTGAGCTCCCTTAGGGCAGAGCAGAAGAAGTTGTCCTTGTGCCCCAGTGCTTATAGGCCTGTGTTGTGAATACTCTAAAGTCCTATGAAACCCCCCACATTGGCAAGTGTGCTGAGTACCAGCTCAAGATTCAGAAACACGGAAAGCAATTGTTTTGTTCTTCAGCATTCCATTCTAGATCACGTGACCTCCAGACCCCAGGACCTACCTCCATTTGGCCCCCCGCAGTCGGAGGCCAATATTCTTTATGGCTGGTTATGGAATTGGAGTGTTGTTTTTAGTGTTGTGGATCTGTAGAAAAATACATTCTGTGCTCTGAACACCCAACTGAGAAACTTCCAGAATTCAATCCCCTTATAAATCAACTCAGAGACTTCTAGAATTCAATTTCCTTATAAATTAGAAAATGAAAACAAAAATGATAAAATAAATGTGGTTGAGACCGAAATGAACGTGTTTCAGCCATGGCCTTAGCCTAACGTCCAGTTCTGAAGAAAGCTGAGACCGAGGGCACAGCCCTATCTTCCAGCCACTTTGGAGGTCCACCATGAGGAGGGCCGTCCGTTCAAGGTTACCTGGGGAGCTTTGAGAGACTCTGTCTCAAAAAGTAAAGTAGGGGCTTGTGCTGAAGCTTGGCACAGTGCTCTAGCTTGTAAGGGTTCCTGCTTTAGCCTGAGATTCCCGGTAAGACTTAAACTTTTCTCTCCTCCCCTCTGGGGACTGTTACTAACAGTTACCTTCTAATATCTGCAATGTATCTTTAAAAAAGACAAATTCCCTAACTTAGTCATTTCTGAAAACCGTTTCTAGGCTTTCTGGTTGGCTAATGTTTTCCTTAAAGATTTTAATGACATCATGTTGTCTCATGACTTGCAAAAAAGCCTCACGTTGTTGTACTCACCTTTAGCTGCTTTTGGCCTCTTGAGATATTTCTTGGTTTTGAGTTGTTTCAAGTAATCTATGCCAGTCACTCACTGTATTTAAATGAAGCTCAACCCCTGCTTTATTGTATCTTCTCCTGTTTTATTTTAAAACCAGCTTTGAATTAATTGGTCCCGAGTGTCATCCTCGGCTGCATCAGATCCCCGGCATTGCCAATGCGCACTGACTGGCTGCAGTGCTACCTCCTCTCCTTGTTTTTATGAAAATATTGAGCCTGCAGAGACACTGTTGACTCTTAGAATGGCAGATGGAAGGCTCCGACCTTATTACAGCTTCACATTCATACACCCCGTCCCACTTTTCTTGCCAATCTACTCCTTTATTGCTGAGCAATAATGACACACTGTTTTTCCTGTCTCTGCCTTAGAATGTACAAATTCACGCTTGGCTTCTCCTGTAGTACACCCCTAGTCTTCTGACTGTTCATAAGCAGGCTGATGCTAGCCATGGTTTGTGTGTGTGTGTGTGTGTGTGTGTGTGTGTGTGTGTGTGTGTGTGTGTACTATAATGTGCCCTAGTGTTCCAAAGGGAAAGATCTTATGAGTTATCACATATAGGAAATAGTGGAGAAAACACTAAAATCTGATCCAGTGAGATAGAAGGAAAAAGTATTTCTCTGCATTACTGACATACAATTTATACTTCATCTAGACAGACACCATAAGAAAATATTCATTAATAAGAATGCCAGCTGTCTTCTAGGAAATGCACCAAACTGATTGTCTTACAGAATTTTTATATTTTTAGGAAAACGAAGGCTACCTTGTGTTTATTTTGTCTTTTAAATAAGAATGCAAAAAAATGGAAAAAATTTTTATATGATAAGGATCACCTAATCAGGGAAGAAGGGAGAATTCCATAATAGGCAAACCAACAGGCAGTCTCAGGAAGGTGCTAGAGAATGCTTGTTGCGGGAGTTGGGTGAACTCGGGCATCCAGTGCACATGGGTAAGGAACATGTGTGCAGCGCAAAGAGGGTTGAAGAGCAAAATGAAAGCCGTGTTCTTACTGGTTTGAAGATGATCTTACAAGGCATGAGAAATCATTATGACTTATAAGAACAGCATATGAGCATCAGATTTGTAGAACCTGTGCTGCAATGGGAAAGGCAGATGCCAAAAGGAAGGTACTGGAGGGAGGGACGCACATTATGAGACAATTTGAGTCAAGGATTCAGGGATGTCAAGGGACAAAGCCATCCTGCGAGACAGAGAAAGGAGTTTGTGGTTTTACTAGCTTTGCATCTATTTTCCATCTACCTCACTGTAATAAGATAGAACCAGTGCTTTGTCTAGTATTGCTCTGGTGTGAAGGCTCCAGGAGGAACAACAATATTCTGTTTCAATATACAGCGTTCTATCAAGATAAACTGTCTGCCCAATATGGAGAGGGAAGTAAAACCTAATGATCACTTTTTTTCAAATATGGGTAATGCAGAGAACAATGATGTTAATGAGTAGGAAGAACAGGAGAAGGTGTTTGGATAGAGGCTGACTTTTACTTTGATGTGCTCAGCTCAAGTCTTTTATGGAACATTCTTGGGGATCATTAGTGTCACTTATAACCAAGCATCAATGGTAGCCACTGGAATTTCTACAAACACGTATTATTAGTTCTGGGAAATACACCCTCTGGGTACAGCTAGGAGAGCGGCGAGTCACTGTAGGACCATCGAAGGCCTCATTAATCATGAGTCCTCTGGGGGCTGAAGGTGGGAAGTGTCACGCACAGTTGGGGGTCACTGATGGGTCTGTAGAGCGGGGAAGGCTGGAAGGGCCTTTCTTTACAAATTGCCTAGCTTCAACTGACTTCACACATGAACACGACACAGACTGAAAATTTTGGAAATGGCTTCGGACTGATCTGCTGAGAATCCTGTTTTATTTTTTCTTTCTTATTTAGAAAGTCAAGTGTTTCATTAACATTTTGTCCTCTGAAATTATTCTCACAGCAAGATTTCTTTTTTTAGTTCATCAAAACACACACAAACGTCAATGTTGAGCTGGATACATGTTTCCATATGTGTTCATGTTTCCAAATGTGTTCATTCCTTAGATAGAGAGAAAGAATGTTACCCTCTGTCGCAGTACAGAAGCAAGGATAACAAGCCTACTAGCTCATGATGGAAAAGAGAGGCTACTGAGTGACATGGGTTGCCATGTGAGTCTGCCAAAGAGCTGGGCTGTCTTCTGAAGTTGCCTCTAAAGAATGGTGAGAGAAGTCAAGACCACAAATTCTCCAGAGAGGTAGTTACATCTGACCAACTTAGGAGGAATCCGCAGCCTTGTCTGGAAAGTGACAGACTAGCAGGCATGGGTGGACCCTAAGGTAACAGCAAAAATTTCATATCTAGACAATTTATTCAAAATTTATCTTTGTCATCACAGCATGCCTATGTCACATGTGCAAAGAGCTTTCTTATCAGCTGAAAATAGTGAAGAAGTCAGGAAAAATACAATCCAATTTGCATCTACTGATTGTTTCTGTATTCATCTCCTAATATTCTTGGCATACAAATATCTTTAATAAAACGTAATCTTATCTTTAATCTATGCTAAGATTTTTTAAGTCATAATCCAAACTAAAAAAACCCAGAACAAGAATTAGAAGAATTGAAAACATCTTCAAGTATTGTGAGTAAATATTTATAACTTTAAATAATTTTTGAAAGGGTAATTCTTTTCTTATACATAGTAATGACCAGTCCAGAGCTCTTCTGCAGATTTTGAATCCTGAATACAAAGTGAAGTCATAGCTATACTCGCAAAGGGACAGAAATGCTCAAATTCATCCTAAATTCATGTCCATAGTCTGGGTTGGCTTGAATAGTTAAAAGGAAGAATCCAGGTATAAACACCTGGCTTGTATCAGCAAAAACCCATGGCATTTTAAGAAGCATTCTAAATAAGGCCCATAGCCTACAGCCAAGTAAGTGGAATTCCACATTCCTTGCTTCTACATGCATGAAACTCTTTTTAACATCGAAAAATTGCTCCAGTTCTGAAGTAGTGGTACATGAATTGCCGTTAATTTACTGCTTCTGATTCATCCCGTTCTACATACTGCAGAGCAATTTCTTCCGTAGCTTCCTAGCGCGCTTGCTGCCGAAGGCCGCATGCTGGAAACGAGCAGTTTCCTTTAATACCCCTGCCTAAGATTAGTAGGGCATTAGACTGCTGCCTCCACACTTCTCGAATAAATATGTTTCTTAACGGCCAATATTTTCTCTGACTCATCCTGATATCTGAGAAACCTCAAACTCGGAGAACGTGGGAGCTTATGCTAAAGTTTTTCACAATTTTCTGATTGCTGCTCGTGTGACTGTTTCCTGTTCAATAATCATTCCCTTCAAAAATCTCATCTCGTTCATAAAATTCCTTTGAAATTTTGTTTAAATACCTTCTTTGGCCTTGAAAGAAGACCTTTATTACTAGGAAAGGCTTCCCGCTGCTCATTATAGTTAGTCCACTTTAATAGGATCCTAATACACAACCTTCCGCATTACAGTATCCGGTCCCAGGCTCCATACCCTGTGTCAGGAGCAGTGGGCCTACTCTTCCTTTCTCTGTGCTCTTTCCATTGTATGGCTCCAGAGTACTCATTCAGCAGTGCCCTAGGATGCCCTAAGATGCCCTAGGATGCCCAAGGATGCCCTGGGACGCCCTGGGACGCCCTAGAATGCCCTAGGATGCCCTAGGACGGCCCGAGGATGCCCTAAGATGCCCTAAGATGCCCTAGGATGCCTGAGGATGCCCTGGGACGCCCTAGGATGCTCTGGGACGCCCTGGGATGTCCTAAGATGCCCTAAGGATGCCCTAGGATGCCCTGGGACGCCCTAGGATGCTCTGGGATGCCCTGGGACGCCCTAGGATGCCCTAGGACGCTCTAAGATGCCCTGTGTTGCCCTCGGATGCATTTCTGACCTCTCATGGCTGTCATCATTGGAGGAGCTTCCTTGTCTGGACTGTTCCCTTCTCTCGCAGTTAACGATTTTGATAGTGATGTGGAGGACCTCAACCCCTCCACAACCTTGACACAAGCCTTCCATTCATTCCACTAGCATGGTCAGAACATGCACCTCTGATTTTCTTATCACTCAGACCACTTTTCCTGTAACATCTTAAACTCCAGCAGTTCAGCAATGATGCTCTGTACTCCTTTTTCCCAAAGAATTTTTCTTGATTTGACCACCAGCTCTTCAACTGCATCAATCTCATTCTCTGCTTAGATTTTTCCATGACGCTTTCTTAGAACAGCACCTCATTCATTCATTTTATTCGGTTAGTGAATGTCTATTCGGTTCCTCCCACGTGTCAGGCATTGCTGTGGTCCTAGAAACATATGGACAGTGTTCTCACTGCCTTCACAGTGCTGGTGTGTGACAGAGCCACATCCATCCGCCGTGTCCACGCCACATCCATCCGCCATGTCCACGCTATCTATAATGCTACAGTTTTTCTTTTCTTTTGGATCCTGGTACTGGATGTTCTGTCTTATTTATTTTGAGACTTGGTTAAAGTGATACCATTTCTCCAGAACTTTTATTATTCTCCAGTAAGATACCTGGTACCCAGGGCAGCATGTTGTTTACACTTCAAATATTCATTTCATCCATTAAGAATATTACTTTGATGCTGAGGGTGTAGGTCAGTGGTGGAGCACTTCTCTAGCGTGTGTGGAGTTGTGTGTTTGATTCTTAACACCACAAAACAAAGCAAAACAAAACAACATGCAAACAAAATATTGTTTTACAAAAACAGATATTGACAGTCTGACCCACTAGAATGGATGTGCTCTTGGGATAGAACTATACAGTATTCTCCTTGTGTTCTTTTGGTACATATATAGTATTCAATAAATACTGGCTAGATATGAATATTCGTTTATATTTAGAATCAGGTTACACTTGCTGTTATCACAATACCGAGTTTTCCCAACAGGCACCCCGTTCCCTATCTTTAAGCCTTTTCTTACACTGACTCCTCCATTCAGCTAAGCTGCCTCCTCTGCCTGCTCTTTTCTTACACTGACTCCTCCATTCAGCTAAGCTGCCTCCTCT
>NC_022036.1:405832-421263 GCF_000317375.1 Microtus ochrogaster
ATGCTTTTTCAGACCCAGGCCAGCTGGCCTTGGTGAGTTCCCGATAGAACATCCCCATTGTCTCAGTGTGTGGGTGTACCCCTTGCGGTCCTGAGTTCCTTGCTCGATTGTTTTTATATGAAATCTCAAAGAATTGTATCATAAACTTCAGAACAGTGCCTGCTACTTAGAAAGCGTCCGACAAATTTACAAGAGCAACAACAACAGAAGTTCTGGTTTCCATGGAGAATGCCTGGGTGGTGGTCAGGGTTGCCTTGGGCCTTCTTTCACTTGACCATTTTCCCCATTGCTTTCTGGTGCCACGTTGCTCATGTCACCCATGCCAGCCTTCTCAGAGGATCTCACTCTGTCAGTCTCTCCATTTTGTTGCAAGACTTTCCCTATAGTATATACATATAGTCACATCTCTTCCAACTTCAAACAGAAGAATAATAAATAAAATCATTTTTCTCTGAACCCCAAGTCCATTTCCATTCACTTCAGTGATGGCTTAATAAATTCGTTTTTGCAGTGCTGGAGATCTAGCCTGTGGCTTTGCACATGCTAGGCAAGTGATCCACGCTGAGCCATATCCTTAACCTTCCCTTACTGGTTGATAATGACGAGTCCACATCAAGTCTAACAGCCACTTCATTGGCCTAGCAGCTTCTCAGTAGTATCTAACTCCTTTTTATTCATCTCTGAACTTCTATGAAGTCTCCAGGACATCATTATCATTGTCTCTGTCTTATGCCAGTTATTTGTCATCCCTGAGCTTCGGTGGCTTTTCGTTCTTGCACATCTTGCCTCCTTTCTCTACATTTTTGTTTTAGGCACTCTCATCTATATACTGAGTACATAAAATTCTCTTTTCTCTACATGAGACTCCATATTGAGATCTTTCGTGATCTTAATACAGGCCATCATTTCTTATCTGATGCTCTAGTTTGGTTTCACCTTCTAAAAGCATGGCTATTGGAGTCTTAGTTCCCAATGGCTGTGGAAGATGAAATGGGACCTTAAAGGAGTAGGGTCTAATAGTAGAAGGGAAAATTGACTTTCTGGAATGAGTTATCATAGGATGGAATGGCGATAGGAGCCTGAACCTGAATCCGGGTCTCTCTCTCACTTCCTGTTTGGCTGGATTATCATTTTCAAGTATAGCTACATGGCCAAGAGGGACCCTTGCAAGAACCTGAACCATGCCGATACGATTTTCGCCATCAAAATATAAGCTAGATAATATATCACAAGCTCAGCCTTCCTCAGGCATTTCATGATAAAATATGGACTCAAGTATCTGGTTTCTATTAATTGTCCTGATGAATGCCAGTCTGCTCATGTTTCACCCCAGCTCACCATGACTTTCATTTTCCAGTCAAGCCAAATTCTGCCCCAGAAATGGGAGCACTGAGCACTAAGCTTGCCTATCTTCTGGCTCTCACACTGCTGCTCTGATACACAAAACACTGCCTACCACCCCACTCCCTTCTGAGTCTCTTGGCTCAGTCCTCCATATTTCCATTCCTTTGGTGTTATCCTGACCCGCCCTTCCTTTCCAGATTCCTGCTTTCCCCTCGTCTTTACCTTATCGACTCCTGCTCATCCATCAAAATTTAATTAAAGCATTACATTCCCTGGGAAGAGCCTGTCATTCCAGTCAGCTTTAATATTCTCCATCAGCACGCGCAGCAGGCAGTCTGCCCCTTGAGGGAGGTGGAGCGCTGCCAAGGTCACAGTGTTAAGGCTGGGGCAAAAGGTGGAGGCCAAGCCCTAGCTCTGCACTTTGTAGCTGTGTGACCATCCTCCCCTCATGCCTCAGTTTCCTCACTTGTAAAGTGGATATATGAACCGTATGTCCATTTCAGAGGGTTATTAGAACGGGACATGATTTGTATAGTCTGAAATAAGGCTAGAGTCAAGATGACCCAAGAAGACTGAGTTGGCCTGATAATATACAACCACTATTCACTTGCCTGCTTTCCAAATGGTCACATGTGTGGAGGGAAGAGAGTGTGATTGAGCACGCTCCCTCAGCACCTATAACAGTGCCAGAGACCTAGTCAACATCCAGGCAAAACTCACTGGATGAATGCATAAACATTAGACAGTAAGCAAGAAACAGTCAAAATTTTACCTTAAAATATGCTAATGAGTAAGATCACTCAGATTTTATCTTGGGTTTTCTGCTTCTGCAAAGGATGTTGATGACATCTCATTAACTTGTGGTACACAAGCTCACTGTTCTTCGAGTCAAGAATCCTCTACTCTTGACAGAAGGCCACAATGTAGTTAATTAACAGGGCTGATATTCTGGAAAGCAACATGCAGGCATGCACTGTGACAAAATTCCTCCGAGACACACTCAGAGAAACAACATTTAAATTCCTATCGGAAAGGCAAACGCACTAAATGGGGAAAAAGGAGAGGGCATTTAAACAAAGTTTGCTTGCAGAAAAGCACTGCCTGAGCACTCTGGGAGTCGGCTACTGAAGGAGTTCTTTACCCACCATCCCAGAGATCCAACGCAGAAAAGTCGAAATGAATAATTGTGACAAGCAAGGTGCTAGCAAGTGTCAACCATGCCAGGCTTTCCCATGCTGCTTGTAGAAAAAAAAAATTAGATGAGTAAACAGATTGAAGCCCAATCTAAAATATTAGGCTCTGAGGACTTGACAGACCAGGCGTCAGTCACATTTCCTCCAGGGATCCTTCCCTTCGGTCCTGTGCAGACGCATGCACACTCCTTTCCTAGGGCCTTTGCAAACCCTCCTAGGCCCAAAGCCACTGCATCCTGCTGCATAGATGCCGAGGGCTATCATTTTTATCCTAGTGGGACATGTCATTCCTACAGCTCACTCACTAGGATTGTCAACCCTGTAAACATGCCCTCCCCTAAGAAATTTTACACATATTATATACTCAATCCCTTCCTTGAGAGATACCTTTCTACCTTGTCTGTCTTAATCTGCATTATTTATTTATTTATTTATTTATTTATTTATTTATTTATTATGTATACAATATTCTTTCTGCATGTATGCCTGAAGGCCAGAAGAGGGCACCAGATCTTATTACAGATGGTTGTGAGCCTCCATGTGGTTGCTGGGAATTGAACTCAGGACCTTTGGAAGAGCAGGCAATGCTCTTAACTGCTGAGCCATCTCTCCAGCTTAATCTGCATTCTTGACAAACAACTGATATAATACCATTTGATGGTTAATTTTCATTATTAGCTTGGCTGGATTAAGTAGAGTGCACCTGTGTGTGTCTATTATGGTTCCAGAGACAATTAGATCCTGGGGGCTCTGAACTAATGAATACATTAATTTCCTGATGGATTGTAATTTGATGGCACTATTGGGAGGGGTTTTATGTAAGGAACCCGGCCACTGGGGCTGCTCTTGGGGCTCTGTCTTGCCCTGATCCCCTTTCTGCAGCATGCCCCTTCCCTTCTTCCAGGTCATCTCTCAAGTCCATGACTTTCAAATGACACAGACTCTTTCTGCTGTGACGTTCTGCCCAAGAGTATGTGGTTACCTGACCATACACTAACTCTATGAACTCTTGAGCGGAGCGAAATAATTCCCCTTTTCAGTTGTCCTCGGATATTTTAGTCAAACATGCACAAAATAGCACCACTCCTTTCACTTTTTACAAAATGCTTTAACAGTTGTGTGAAATCTGTGAGCACTGACATATTTAAGACGGCTTGGCTCAGCCCTTTCCCAGGCTGAAACACGATAGGCCCACGTACACGGTAAACTAGCTTGTGCCTCAGTGTCTCTTAAGTGCTGACAGCTTCCCAGAAGCACTTCTTACTTACACTGAGTGTGTTTCTCTCATGTTCACACATCTGCCATCCCCTGCTGCACAGAATACACCAAGGTAACTTTGAATTCTAGTGGAGATACACAAAGTGATGGTTTCTACTGTCTTCAGCCAGGGGTCTTTAAGAAATATTTTCACTTTTACTGACTTTTAGAAGGTACAGGAGGCTCTAGAAGAGACTGTTTCAAGTCTCCATCTTAAAGATCCTGTATTTCTTCACCCCGTATGAACTATGTGACAGAAAATATCAGTGGTATGACCAGATGGAGACTGTAATTCACCTTCCACTACACTTCTCATAGTGTGGGCAGACCTGAAAGAAAGGAGCCTCAGTGCAGCAGGCGAGGCTCGAGGCTCCTAATGCAAGCATCTCTGAAGATTTTCCTCAATAAGAAATAAATGAAATTCTTTGATACATGTGGAAAGTCAAGACACCTGCTCTCTCTGAATTCAGCTTATCTTTCTTCCTATCCAGACATGACTCTACCAAATACAAGCAGATAAAAGTCAGAGAACCCAAGTAACATTATAGAAAATTATAGAATTTTTCAAATATAGAGCTGTTAATGGGATATTTCTAATATGTCATCTAACGAATGTGAAAGTAAGAACATAGTTGATTAAATTAATTTTAACCAAAGGAAATGAAAAATCCCATTTTAATAATTATGAGCCCTAATTCAGTAGAGAGGGCATTTTAATCAATAAATTAATTAGTTTTAATTCTAGGGCCAGACTATTTTCAGTCTTCTGTTTAATCAGATCTTGCCCATGGTAAAAAAGTGCAAGTTGCCCAGGTCTGTTGCAGCGAGAACAGAGGCTGGGGTTAAAGGAAGGTGAAGGGTTCACACAGCTAGGTCTGGACCAGCGAGGAAGATGAAAAGGAGGCCTGTAGTTAAATATGAGATAACTAAGCTAGACAGAGAAGGAGAGAGATAGGGATCTCAGGCAGTGATGGCAGACCAGTTGTTTCTTTCCCTAAAGCCCCCAGGGACGTATTTAATGCATTATTATCCTTTCCTAAATTCTTGATTCTAATGAAGCTGATTGCAACAGACTCAATATAAGTAAGGATGGCTTCCAACAATGAGCTTTTGTTTAGGGGACTACCTCAGACCACCAGCTAGCTAGCTATGAGACAATCAAGAAAGACTGCAGCTACATCTTGGTGGCTGGGGCCGTGTTCACTCTCTGCCATGGGAAAGCTATAGCTGACTATATAAATATGAGAATAAAGAGAGTATAGTATAATTAACGACTTCTGGGGCACCTGCAGAGTCTGAGGGTAGTGATGCGGGCCAAATGACTGACAGTTATTGACAGTCAAGGTCAATAACTAACGAGGCTGGAGTCAGAGATGCACAGTACGTGGACAACACAGAATCATTTTCATGACTGGTCCAGCGGGACAGACTGGATCATGTGGGACTCTATTGACTCAGTCATGATAGCCCAGAAATCTAGCCAAACCAACAGGCAGTACTTCAGCCTTTGTCTAGCATCTGCCATGGCCCTGTAAAAGCCCCTGGACAAAGGAACTTGACAGTCTTTTCTTCTCTTGGAAATCTCTCCTCTCAGGAATTTCTGTCACTTTCCCTCCATTTCTTACTGCTCTTAATTCTTAGTGAATTTTGCTTCTGCTGTGCATACTCCCATGAAAGTGCACATCTTTAACCTTCCTTGGTTTGAGACAATGTATTTGGAGTCATTGTCTCAGCTTGATCTTTAAGACAGCCAAGCATCTGGTACCTTAGGACCCTGGTTCCAGTACAACTGGGTTGAGAAAGATCCTGTCATAACTGAGAAACCCTGCAACACAATGAGCAACCTTGGGGAAATAATTCTGGCACTTACTAGACACTGACATTCTCCACAAATATCTGCTCCCCCTTTTCAAGACAATCTCCCCAGATTAACATCATAATTTTATAGTTCAAAAAACTGGGATCCAAGGAGATTAGGTTAGTCAATCATAAATTTGGGGTTGAATCTGAAACTCATTCTCTGACACCTTTATCCATTTTTGCTATGTCACAATCTATCATTTAAAAAGAGAACCCAGTGGGATTTCAACAGAAAAAAATGTTTATGTGAAATAATCTTTTTAAAATGGTGCATTGCATATGTATAAGTATAAAAAGAGAAAAAGCTCAGATATCCTGGGAAATGGATTTGGGATTATTTTTGGAACAGAGGCAAAAGCCAACAGTATTACAGAGAACATAAAGGGTAAGGTTGTGGGGAGGAAGCTGGTCTGATATACTCAGCCGGGGCTGAGATCTGGCAGAAGACTGGGTGCAGGGTTTTACACATCATTTTGACTTATCTCAGCACATAGAAGAGCCTGGCAAGTAACCATTTAACCTGGAGGTCTGCATATTAGAGCTTTCTAAATCTGAACTTGGACCCTGAGGATACAAGCGCCTTGGTGAGCCAAGAATTGTTTATGGATTTGCCTGGCCTGTCTTCCCATGGAGGCGGCCCCAAAATAGAGAGTTCCACACAGTTGATGGATCCAAGGCCAACTGGGCCTGACTCTGCAGTTCTATGTCCTTGGCTAAACAAATTATAACCCTACACTTTTTTGGAAGGTGTGCCTGCAGAGCTTCATTGAGAAAAGCATCCACCAGTCTTCTGTTCCATCAGCTAACTGATCTGTGACTGCCTCAGTCATGCTGTCTTTATATATTCCTTCTGCTTTCCTCATGTTGGTCCTTCTACTTTCTGTGCTTCTGATCGGTTACACACCTCTGTCCACTCTTGACCTACTTCCCTGGAAAGCAAGCACGTTAAACAAGGAGCCCTATTGCATGCTCTCCTACCATTAGGAGAGCAGTATTTTCTTGTCTTCTTGGTCAACTTTCTTGAGACATCTCTGTGATCAGAGTGGCCACTACCATGTTGACAGAAAATAGATACTCACACTTCAGCTCCAGTTTGATGAAGTCTGTGTTCCCCAGATTTTCCAGAAACACTCCTCGAGGGATTAACGTCTTGAAATAGAAAGAAATGTCAGCACTGGTTTCTCCTTGGAAGGTAGAGAAGTGCAGGTAGGATGAAGGATTTGGGAAGGAGGCAGCGTTCCAATAATTTCCTGTGGGACGAAGAGAGAAGACAAGATAATTTAACCTTGGTTAGTGAAATGACATAAAAGCTCTATTTCTTGAGTTTACTAAGACTTTATTGGCAATAGCCACACTCCCCTTAACATTTGTTGGGGGAGCAGAGACTCTTCAGTGGAGCTGCCTTCAAGTTGTGCAGAGAGCTCCAGGGTGGCAGGGGAATAGGGTCTGAAATATCAAGATTTGTATGTGAAAGGGGCCAGTTGCCGGGCAAGACTGGAAACTTTTCTTTCCTTGATCTTCATCTAAAGAATCGAGCATGTGCAGGGTTCTTTAGATGGGAGCGATGGGGACTATAAAGGCCCTATAAGGGCCTTATAACCCATGCAGCTACTCCCTTAGCTCATTCACATGCTTTCGTTCTTGGGACTGCTCTTCTTCTCTCAATAAACTATCTCTATTCCTGTTTCTAATCATGACGACCTGGTGTAATCTTTGGTCCTGGGACACCAGAGCCTGAAATCAGATGCCAACTGAACTCACCCAGGTACCCTCAGTCAATCAGCACCACGAACTCCTGGGAAGGCATGATCCATCCTTCCAACCCTTACCTGCCAGAGTGGCCAGTGTCTCAAGAAGAATGTACAAAGCATAACAAAACTCCAAACCAACTTACTCAGATTCCATCAGGGCAAGTGGATCAAGAATTCAATATGGGTCCATGACCTGACTTGCAACTTGATCTCTTGTGGAGACTCCTTTCTAACATGCACATTTTACCATCCCAGGTGAAGATCAAAACACGTAGTTGTGTTTTGAAGCTTACTAAAGCTTTGAGCTTTATGCTAATTCTACAATCTGTGTTAATGGTGTATGCTGTACCTGTTGTCTGAAGGGCACAACAGGTGAGCTGAGCTCACTTCATTAGTTTATAGCCACACATAAACTTCACTTTCTTTCCTTTAATGAAAACCGCGTATATATGAGACATTAAATCCAATTACTATTCTTTAACAAAGGTAACTTTATGTTGGCACTGCTATTCTTAAGCTATATTTTAAAATTAAACATGCAGTATTGTTCTGCTCAGATATTAAATTACCTTCTTACTGCACCAGCGCAATTTGTTTTTGTAGGCATCTAGGATGTAGTGACATCCAGATAAGTGCATGGAATATTTAAAGTTAAATGCATTAAAATTTTAATGAGTTTATGTGAGCCACCTCAGTGATTTCTCAATAAAGCAACACCAGACTGTAAGGGACTTAATGCCACCAGTTGGGGAGGGCAAGAAGAGAAACTTATATCTTCATGGAAACAAAACAGAGAAAGCACAGTTGATTCCCATTATCCTTTGTTTAGTTCCAGTACCTTGGTGGATATCAAAATCAGAGAATGGAAGTCCCTTACATAAAATCTTGAAATACTTGCATATAATTTATGCACATCCTGCTGTACACAGCTGCAGATTCCTTGTAATACTAATACAATGGGAACACCATGATGCAATTGGCATACTGGATTGTTTAGACAATAACAACAGGGAGAAGTTGGCATATGTTTCTATACGGAGTGGACTCTTTCTTTTCACCTCTCTGTGTGTCCTGAAGGCTGGAAGGTCAAACTAAGATGGCCAGGCTCATGTCGTACTTGCTGAGCCGTCTTGCTGGCCCCGCCTTTTGGAGCAGGCAGTCAGTGAGCTGAAGATCAATGCCTAAGCCATGCTGGTTGGCCAGTGAGCCCAAGGGAACCTTTCTGGGCTTCCCCAGCACTGGGATTACAAATGTGTTCCACCATACCTGGCTTTTATTTTATAAAGGTCCAGGAGATTGAACTCAAGTCCTCATGCTTGAGTGAAAAGCTCTTTATAAACTGAGCCATGTTTCTAGCTTCTAAAAATTATTTTTGGCATGCAATTCAGCTACCAAATCCATAGATACAGCCAAAAGTTGACTGATGATTTCTGATTGGTTAAGCTTGAGTTTTGTGATATTCTTCACATTGGAGTTTATACACATTGGCTAAGGGGTTGAATGGATGACATAAAATAGTTCCTAATGTTTCTTATTCTCTGGAGTTGTCCCAGAATAATGGTCTCACTTTCAACTATTTTAGTAGATAATATATAACTGATAAGTCCGAGAAAATACATCTGTAGGTGTCTCCACTAGTCAAAAGATTTGTAAAGGGTTGAGGCTGTAGCTCAGTTAGGAGAGTGCTTGCCTAGCATGTCTTTGACCCTTAGCATTGCATAGCCAGCAATGGAGGTTCATGCCTGTAACCCAGGATGTGGAGACAGGAGGATCAGAAGTTTAAGGCCATTTTTGGCTCTCTGGAGAAGGAGAATGCAGCCTGGGCTCCTTGAGATCCTACCTCAAAGAAGAAATGTTGGGGGTAGGGATTGCTTGCTCTTAAGGTGAATGAAAGTCATTGTATAGTTTTAGTTTATTGTGTTTTAACTGTCCATAGCTTTCAGGAGGAGACTATGGGCTCATTTTTAGGAAAAAAAAAAAGATCATGATAGCAGGCAGGCTAATACTGGAAAAAGAAAGGATCTGTACTGTCCCCAATGCCGATGCTGTCATCCAAGGGCTGAGCCTCCTTCCTGGGTCCACACCTGTTGTTCCATGTAGGGAGAGAGGGGCACTGTCCCAGCAACCAGGAAGCCTAGTGCTTCTTTGAGAAAACCTAAACCATGAAGAACCCCAAAGCTGGAGTGGGTGAAGATGTATCTTCTGGGGCCAGGAGGATTCTGCTGGTTCTGAGTAGGGAAAGCCCTTTATCAACCTCAGAGTCTGCCAGGATTCCAGTCCCTGTGTTCCTCCAGCCTTATGCAGAGCAATTCTGTCTCTCTTTAGGTTGAATCCCCAGGACAGGAATGTAATTAATGTTTTCAAGTTTCAGTCTAATCAAGTACATTCTTATTATCTGAGGTGGTGATGCATTAACAGAAGGGCAGTTGTCTGAAGTGATTCTAGGAAAACGAAAGCTAAAAGGAAAACATGTCAGTATTTATTTGAGGTCCGGGCCTAGTTATTCCGACAGGAATATACTCAGAGACGAGTTGGGCAGTTCAATCAGCTCTTCTTGTTTGATGAAACATTTCTACAGACGGCAATTCCATTTGTTGTATTCTGTGCTCACTAAGCAGCTTGTATCTAGTTCAGTTTATCGAATGGGCGTATTCATAGGGAAACCAAGCCTTGTACTTGTGGTGTTTACCAGGCTCCTTGAATGGGCTTATTCACAGGGAAACCAAACCTTGTACTAGTAGTGTTTCCCGGGATCCTGGAAAGGTCTGGATTGTCACATGCTACATTTGCTGCTTGTGACTGTCCCAAATCTACGAATGAGTTCATCAAATCCAGACTCCTCTTTAGCAGCAGGAGGGCCTCTGCTCTGCCCTGGTCAGGTGAGATCACAGTTGTTTTCAGCACAGGAGTTGGGAGGAGAGGATAGACTGGAACAGCAGAGGATATCCCAGCTCATTTATATTGTTTATTTAATTTAATTTAAATAAATTTTATTTAGTTTATTTAAATAACATTTTATTTGTTATCAGTGTATGTATGCATGTGTGTGAGTGTGTGTGTGTGTGTGTTTGTGCAGATACACACCTGCTATGGTATGGGTGTGGAGGTCAGAAGATGACTTTTGAGAGTCAGGTTTTTTCTTTTGCTATGGCATCTGGGGATTGACCTCAATTCATTAGATTTATGCAGCAAACACTTTACCCACTGAATCATTGTGCTGGTTTACTGTCCTTCCTTTTAAATGTCTACTTTAGTTAAAGTGTATCACACACACACACACACACACACACACACACACACACACACACACACACATGAAGTATCAGCAAGAACAAATAAGGAACTACGCTTAGTGGATGTGAGCTTACTTTCTTTTAAAAAAAGATATTATTATTTTTCTTTTATGTGTATGGATATTTTACCTGCATGTATCTTTGTGCACCACAGGCTTGCCTGGTGCCTGCCAAAGCAGAAGAGGGTATCAGATTCCTTGGTACTGGAGTTACAGGCAGTTGTGAGCTGCCATGTGGGTGCTGGGAATCAAAGGCAGGTGCTCTGGAGGAGCAGCCAGTGCTGCTCTTACTGCAGAATCCTTTCTCTAGCCCTATGAGCTCACTTTCAGTGCATGTGTAGAAAGGAAAAGCACTGAATGCTGATGTTCTAGACCCTGGTGACCTTTTCTGAGTCTTGCCTGAAAAGTCTGTGGCCCAGACTCTGGGACTCTGAGTTACAAAAAATAATGTGAGAGTTTTCTCCGGTGTGCACTGCCTTCCACCATGGAGGGAGCGATAGCATTATTACTGTTTGTTTATATTGCTCTTAGTCAACCATAAGCTCCGTGGAAGCTGGAATAAAACCATTTCATCTCCATAACCTTTGGCCTCAGAATATAGTCAGTACTCTATAAATAATTGTTAAATAAATGAGTAAGTGGTTAGTCACTCCTCATTTATATCTAGTTTTAATTCCATATGTAAACTCTTCATGGGTCTAAATGTTGTTTATGTGTACCCCGAGTATTAAAGATGCTAAATAAATATCAATAAAGGCTAATGCTGCTTTAGCACCTACAGATAACCAGACACTGATTGTACCAGCACACCATAATTTTCTTCATTCATGACTTTATTTCTGTTATTCCCTATAGACTTCATTGAACAACGCCAAGCATTTACAAGACTGATGGTCTCATAACCTTAAGGTTATTGAAATAATCACGATTTGTACTTGTTGTCAAGGTCAGTGCTATGGATGGGAGAGGTACAAGGGATGAGAATAGCAAGTAATAATAAGTGAGTCCCTGGATGGGAAGGAGTGAGTGACAGCAGGTGGTAGGGACTGGGTCAGCACAGATGGGAGAAGGGGGAACGTTGGAAACCGAGAGGGAAGGTGTGATACAGAATAGAAATGCGCACCTGAGACTAGAAGGGTCAGTCAACAGTAACAGAATAACGAAGTGGGTGGAAAGGCTCAGGAGTGCAGCTCTGGGCGGGAGCAACTGTCCTCAGAGGCGTGGCACAATCGTTGGCTTGACATTGAGAGCTCGTCAAGCTTGAAAATGAGTCCATCATGGGAGAAGCTTTTTAAATAAACACATGGCAGGCCAGGCTTATTGTACATGTCCAGAAGAAGCAAGGTGGTATCTCTAGCTAAGTGTCAGAGAGGGCTGGGACAGCGAACCAGGTGTCACTATAAGCTTCAGGCAGTCACTAGTTGTGACACTACATCTGTGAACGCATCCAAATTCTTCAGCGGTCTCTTACTTTATCTGACCAATGAATTCCAGTCTCAGAATTCCTAGAAATAGTTTCTGAGAAGCAGTATTTAATTTTAGTCCAGTTTTTATTCCTTACAAAGTATTACATGGGTCTGGGTTATAAAAGCCTGCTGGTGTCAGAGAGACATACAAACTCAGTCTTGTCTTCTGCTCACTTTGTCAGTCTAATTCCACAGAGATAATCCTTTCCAATACTTCAAACTCTTTTAGTTATAATCGTGTATTTAAAACATTTACACCCGGGACTAGGGAGATTAACTTCATGGGTAATTGGATTTGGATCCTCAGCACACACAATGTAGGGTGTAGGAGGGTAACAGCTTTAACCCCAGCACTGAGAGGTTAGGTAGGTGAGACAGACATAGCCCATCAGCAATCTCCAGGTCTCAAAAAATAAGGTGGAAGGCACAGAGAAAGAAACCTGAAGTTGACCTTTGACCTCCACATACACAAACACATGTATGAACACATGCATGCATGCACACATACATACCTCCGTGTGAAATTTATTAATTTATATAGTTAGATTTTGTTTTGAATTTCTTTTTTATGATTATTATTTTTATTGAGCTCTACATTTTTCTCTGCTTCCCTCCCTACCTCTCTTCTCCCCTTCAACCCTCTCCCAAGGTCCCCATGCTCCCAATTTTCTCAGGAGATCTTGTCTTTTTCTGCTTCCCATGTAGATTAGATCTATGTATGTCTCTCTTAGGGTTCTCATTGTTGCTTAGATATGTTTTATTGATCTTCCTGAATGTGAGATGAGGATCTAGGCTTTAACAGAGCCTTCCTCCTCAGTCCCCTTTGCAATATTTTCCCCAAACAGTCACACTGCAGAATTTGGGGTCCATGAAAATTTAGTATCTATATGTGTAAGATGGTACAGGCGTTACTCACTCATAAGTCAAGTAGTCAAATGTAGCCATGTTTTCTCTTTTGAATATTTTTTTGTTTCTCCAGGATCAATAATTTACTCCCCTTTGCTCAGGTATCCATGTCTTTGTCATTTTTCACTGTCACAGCTTTACAGCTTCTCTCAGAACCTCTCCCAACACTGAGCATGTCTGTCATCTAGCAATCACGGCTCTGAACTTCGGCGACATCCTCCTTGTCTCTGTTTCCATCTGGATAGGCCTGTCTCCTGTGATCTCTTTCTCCACAGTTGCCAAACCTGCCTTTTCCCCCTCTTCAGCAATCTATGCTCAGATTTGGAGATGTCATGACATCCCTTTTCTGGGTCTGCACCCTCATTTTCTAGAAGCATGTTTTGAGTTAGCCTCTTGAAGGTAGGGGGGCCTCAGGTTAACTTTCCAAATCTGTGTTCTTCTGTAAGCCATTATCCTCCTTTAACACCTAATTGAGACACCCCAGGAAGACAATCCTCAAGCTGTCTGGGTTGCTGTAGAGAAAGCTAATGTTCTCTGATTACCATGTGCACACCTACTATTCATGTAGGGTCACAAACTTAAGATCCCTTGATTTTTTTCCCCCTTCTAAACCTATTAATTTTAATTTATCATGATTTTTCTTGCTCATTGTTATTCCTAATACTGATCTTTCAAAAAACCTTTGTTTATAATCACTCTGAGCATCCTTCCAGTATTATTATTTTCAGTATTGCAGATTTGTTTGTTTGCTGTTGTTTTGTAATGCTGAGAACTGAACCAAGGGTCTTTCACATGGCAGGAGAAGTCTCTACTACTGAGCTATTGTGTTTTAATTTGGGCTACCACATTTTAAAACTTCCAAGTATAAGTATAGTTTTTTTTTTCCTGGAAACCCCTCTTTCATAGCATTCTCTCCTACTTTTTCTTTTTTGTTGTTGTTGTTGCTATTTCGTTTTAGGTGCAAAATCTTGGTTATTTTGCTGAAATATTTTCTTTTATTTTTTGTAACATCTCTGTTTCTCCCAAGACCCCTTGCTTGTCCTGATTGTTAGCTTTGGGTTTGTTTCATAAATGTCTTTCCCATTCATTCATACTTCATAACAAAGCACCAAGCAACTGGCCAGAATATAAGTATATGTGTTTGATTACACGTATGGGTTTTCCTACAACACGGAGAGATTCCCGTTTAATTAGGGAATCCCAGTGTTAGTGTCTTGACTTCTTTAATTTGGTCATGGATCATCAGATTTTAGAAATGAATCTTATGGCTTCTGCATAAGGAATGTGCATTGTGGTCAGTGTGCTGGAGCTGAGAGGCTGAAGGCTAAGTGGGAGCTATGAGTAGCTTCTCTCCATTGATGCACTTCCACATTTTAAATGCCTGGTGTGTAGAACGTTCTCCCTACATTCTCCCTCCATTGAGAGAATAGCAAAGCTAGTGATTGAGAGGAAGAGAACTAATGATCCAAGTGACCCCTAAACAGGTTTTCTGAGGCCCCACCCTCATACTGCCCCTTGCTGGCAAATGTTCAGCACTCCTTGGCCTGCCCCTTACAGTTGGCTTCTCACTTACCTATTGGCAGCATGGACATGTATGTTTTCTTTTACTGTTAATCATGAAGTGATCAACTTGTGATGTGCTAAAGCACCCTCAAGAGAAGAAAAAAGAAAGAAGCCGCAGGGAAAGAGAAATCACTGTCTACTTGGGAGTCAGGTGCTTAGGTAGTGGTCCCACTAGAGAAAAGGATCAAGGATACGGGCATGGATAGCAGGAGTTGTAGGGAGTAAGTATTCAGAGTTCTGGTCTGCCTGTGTCTCTGCACAGCTGCTATGTGCTGGTTCCACGTGTACCTCTGGAATCAGTCTGTTTACATTCTAACTTTGTCACCTTCATTGATGGAGCGACTCTGGGCACCTGACCTTCCTCAATCTCAATTTCCTCTTTTGTGCAGTGGAGTAGAAAGGGGGCCTCTACTGGGAGAATCACTGGAGATATTCCATGAGATGCAATCAGCAGGATATGTCCCCAATGCAAACGTCCAATCAAAATTATTGATGGACACCAAATGGATAGATTTTACTATTACTGTAATTTTCTTAGAAAGGATACCACGGACCTCTCTGTTTTACCTCCTCAATGATTTTTTAAGTGTGTGTTCATCTGTGCATATGAGTGTGTGTGTGACTATGTGCATGTGTAGGGAGGTGCACATGTGTGTGTGTGTGAGTATGTGCATGTGTAGGGAGGTGCACATGTGTGTGTGTGAGTGTGTGAGTATGTGCATGTGTAGGGAGGTGCATATGAGTGTGTGTGTGAGTATGTGCATGTGTAGGGAGGTGCATATGTGTGTGAGTGTGTGTG
>NC_022036.1:421698-424581 GCF_000317375.1 Microtus ochrogaster
GGGAGGTACATATGAATATGTGTGTGAGTATGTGCATGTGTAGGGAGGTGCATATGTGTGTGTGTGTGTGTGAGTATGTGCATGTGTAGGGAGGTGCATATGAGTGCATATGTGATTGAAGGCCAGCAGACCACCTCAGGTCATCCTCAGGGATGCTGTCTACCTCCTTTGAGGAAAGGTATCTCATTGGTCTTGAGCTCATGTATTAGAATAGACTGGCTGGCCAATGAGTCCCGAGGATTCTCATACTTTTGCTTCACCAGGTCTAAGATTACAAATGCATACCACGATGCCTAGCTTTTTCACATGGTTCCTGAGGACCCTCAACTCCTCATGCTTCTGAGTTAAGCACTCTACTTTCTGAGCTATCTCTCCAGTTTTCTTCAGTGAGTTTTAATTTTTAAATTCCATTCACATGAATGGAAGAATGGTTCAGCGGCAACAAAGTGGCACAGAAGTTTTGTAGAGTAGTCATTGAATAAAAATCCGAGGTAATAAAGAACCATGAGACACCTACGAAAACAGCGCTGTGACAGTGCAAAGTTTTCCATTTGAACAGTGGTCAGCAATGAACACTGTAGAGTAGACTAGCCAACAGCCCTGTGCTCAGCTCCTGAGCTCCCCACTCTCTGCTAGGGAGCACTGCTTGGGAGACAGGAAGGTAGAATCTGGCCTGAGCTGGCAGGAGCAGGTGCATAGGGTGTCTGGGCAGTCTGGAGCTGTGGGGACTGCAGCTCTTCGTGAGTTCTCCCACCTTCTTTCAGATTCAGCCAGTTCCTCAGTTCATGGAATGGCTTCTATATATGGAAATTCTGCTTTAAATGATAGGCAATTTTCAATGTAAATATCAGCTCTTTAGAGACTAATTTCTTTGAAAATTATTAGTGACCCAAAGGTTAAAATTTTAGTGTTCTTTGTATTGTGCAATGAACTTCCTATTGTTTAGTATAGGCTGGGTGCTGTTGATGATAAACCAGATGATTTCATTTGCATGTAGATTTGAGTCTGCCTGTAGAGGTTTCCTTGTGAATAATAGGGAAAAATGACTTCCTTAATTAAATTACTTTTTTGTGCGTTCAGGTTTTCAAAAGGCAGCTTTCACTGAATATAAAGCATCATTTCATGGAATAAGCTAACCTCCAAACGGAGGGCTCCAATGGAAGGGGTTACCCTCAAGCTTTGGTCCCCTGCTCTCTGTGCACTACTCCACTCTCTCTAGAAGGTTCTTTCCACTACTGCGACCCAGAAGGGAAATATTGCCAACTGGCAGGAGAAGCCATCAATATAAATGCCTTTTTGGATATATCACTGTTATTGGGTCTTTTTGAGCTACACCACTGGACTGAGTCCCATAGAGAACATGAGATGCTCAAACTCTGAAGGTCATGGTGCCCAGAGTGTTCCTGGTTCTGAGCTACACCACTGGACTGAGTCCCATAGAGAACATGAGATGCTCAAACTCTGAAAGTCATGGTGCCCAGAGTGTTCCCAGTTCTTTACAAGATTCTGAGAAAACTGGTTTGTTCCTTATTAGTCATGGAAGCCTCAAGCTGAACTCATGATTGGCACATTTAAATGCAAATGGTTCACATACCTAATTTTACTTTATCTCTTGAGTGCTCGGAAGATCTTTGTGGATAAAGGGAATATCTAAATTTTTTTTCACGAGTGTTCTTATTTTAGGCCCCTAATTTTTTTGTTCTCTGAAATTTCTTTATGGGGCCTGTGAGCTATATACCTGGTTTTTTTGGGTTTGGAACTAACAGTTAATCATATTCAGAAGTGAATAGGTATAATGGGAACTCTGGGGGATTTATGATTTCATTTACTTTGTGGACTTGGATAAACCCTAAAGGATTCTATGGAATTGATTCTAAGAAAGAAGAGCCATTAAGATCAATTCTCCAATACCCAGGCAAACTTGGAAAAGAACTATGCTGTGTTGTGTCTATGGAAGTGTACAGATTTACTCCTATTATTTTTAGGGTTGTGTCTCAGAGGTGGCATAGCACCCACTGACAACCATTCAGAGGCAACTCTGGGCACCTATCTTGTAAATGAGTCAGAGATGAAAACCTGGGCTTTCCCCTCATTTTCCTGTGCACTTTCACCCATTTTATAATTTCTAGTAAGTGACTGTAGATTATTGATCCCCAACTCTATGCATGAAGTTGGATCTCTGCTATGAGTTTAGGTCAAAATAAGTGCTTCTTAAACAGCTTTGTCTTGATATCTGAAGACTGACATAGTTTTATTCCACAGTAACACTGCTTATAGTGTTCCCCCCTTCACAAAATAGAGCCTATCCCACTCTGGCCTTGAGCTGGAGACAGGAATCATTCTTTTGCATCTATTTAGCTGACCCCAGATCTGTACCTTCCAATCTTCCTAGGTGTGCTGCTCCTCTCTAATCCTTTCATGACCTTGGCCACAGCCATATTTTGTCGCCTGAAGGTTACAACAGCCTCTTACCTCGGTTGTGCTTTGTATGTTGTCCTCCTTTTCAAACACCAACCAAGGAATCTCATAATTCTGCTCTCATGCATAAAACCCCACAGGTTTCAAATGGCTGCAGAGGATACTGTAACCTCCCTGAACTTGCACTGTAAGCTTATTTCCCAGCCTGTTTTTGCCATCAGCTCTCCCCACATCTTCTTCCCATTGTTCCTGTCATTCAAGGGGCTTGTGGCCCTGTTTTGTACTGACATTGCGTCATCTTCATATCTTTCAGCACTCTGGAATTGAACTCAAGCCTCACACAGGCCAGGCAAGCACTTTATTACTGAGCCTCACCCTAGCCCTTTTAAAAACTTAAAAATTGAATTTCCAGATCGCTAAGGAGGTTGAACATGATCTTAAGTGTCTTTTGGCCATTTGAACTTC
>NC_022036.1:426448-432443 GCF_000317375.1 Microtus ochrogaster
AGGGGGAGAGGAGTGGGGGGAGGGCGGGAGGAGTGGGAGGCTGGGAGGAGGCGGAAATTTTTTTTTCTCAATAAAAAAAAAGAGCCAAAAAAAAAAATTGAATTTCCAAAGGAGGTGTCACTAAGTCACCCAGGCTCACTTGCCTTGAATTTGTGGTCCTTCTGTTCTGAACTCATTCAGTAACCCAAGATGCCTTGAAATTTGTGACTCACTTGCCTTAACTTCCTGAGTCTTCTTTTCTTCAAACAGTTGTGCATGCTTGGATGTTTGGAAGGTGGGAAGAAAAAAACTACTGTCTTTTTTTCCCTCTATTTTTTTTCTTTTTATACCCCTATAACCTGTATACGTTAATCTTACCTGGTTACTATTTGATCTTAAGGTTCAATCTCACCGGCCCCTTCTCCTGAGGGTTTCCTTGGTGCCTCCCTGGGCTGGTGATGCTGTCTCTGCTCTGTACTCCCAGGACATCTGGTATCTGTCAGAGCATCTAACTTACTGTATCATTATAAGGGCTTTCATGAGCCTCGCTCCTCAGCAAGGCTGTGGATTTCAGGTTGCAGAGATTCCATTGTCTACTATCTTTCTGACAGTGATAGACAGTCAGATACATGTACTTAAGAATTTGAATCATCACTAATCCTGCGATTAATTACTGCAGGTAAGTGATGTGATCACTTACAAAACCTACTTTTGGCAGTTTCAGAACTGAAGAATTATTTATTCCACGAGGATAGACACTTTTCAAGATTCCAGATTCTGCATGTCAACTTTTCCCTTCTCAGGGATCTGCTATGCTAGCTACCTTCACATTCAAGGTTCCTCAGTGAGCTGACAATGTTGGGCATCCTCTGTACCCTCTGGCCAGCTCTATGGGTGCAGTTTCTGTCCTCACTGTGCTATCTGCTTTCTCTTTCTTCTCCTCTCCTCGTGTACTGGGATTCATGCTTTAATGCCATTAAACTTCTATTTTATTATCTGCTCTGTTGTAATGAAGAGCAGTGACAGCAGGCTTGTAAAAGTCCATGATGCATTTAGCCACACTCGGCAGCTGCTCAGGAAAGGGGTGCTATAGCAGGAGGCAGCCTTTATGTATTGATGAACTGCAAACCCTCCAGAGCCTCACATCCATAGAAAAACAGGTTTTATATCAAATCCATTAGGTGAGTAAAAACGTGGAAAAAGCCTGCCCCTTGCAGCAGAGTGACGGATGTGAAGATCGGAACCCACTCTGCATGCAGAGTAATGGGTTGATAGGATCCATACAATTATGTTACACACATCAAAGTTTCCTTTCTGCACTCTTTTCATTACAGAAAATAAAAAGATTCATACATCTTTTTACATGATACATGAATGCTATCATTTTCCTCCTGAAAATAGTAACCTGGCACCTACATCTCAGTTGGATCATTGTAGCAGGGAGGTGACCCACGGTACAAAGAACATTACTGGAGGGAAGAGGTCATCTTTGAAAACCTGTTTCTTTATCTGGAAATTGGGCCAAAAAAAAAAAAAAAAGAAAGAAAGAAAGTAAAGAAAAGAAAAATCTCTTCTTTATCAAGGTCTTGCAACAGCCTTAGAATTTTTTTTTTTTTTAAGAAAAAGCTGAAATACCAAGTGCTGAGATGGGCTGAAACGTCTACTTGTAGTACTGATGAAAGAACAGTGAAGACTTCTATGCACTTAGGGTGAGGAAGTCGGTCCGGACTTTTGCATCATGCACTGCAGATTCTTTACTGCTTACGTGCATCCCTCAAGAGCAGAAGATTTGAAAGAAAGCTGTATACCAAGTCTATAAACAGCTAAGGGCCAGCAATTCCAGGCATAAAAAAATAAAACCTGCATAAAAACTGCATCCAAATGGAAACGCCCTTGGACTCTAAGAATCAGAGGGAAGTTTGAGGTCACTGTTCTAGTTTTCAGTTGTCCTCCTTGGCTGACGTGGGTGAAACAGAGGGATTTAGACACACAGCATCTGAAAGATGTTGCGTAGGGGATTGCAGAGGACATCCATCCTCTCTGCTTGTGGAATCCAGAGGAGTGTTTCAATATTCTGTGAACAAATAAAGGTGGGCGGGAAAACATCTAATGGTTGATTTAGAATACTTCGAGTCTGGGTTTCTGTAAGCACAGCACATGGGACTTGATTGTAGTTGGTTGGGTAACAAATGACCTGTTTAGCAGAAGGGCTGCTGGATGGGTGGTTTTCCCAACACCTTTGTCCCAAGGGTCCATGCAGACCACCCGGAGGCTGACTGAACCACAGCCCTGAAGGTTTTCTCTGCATGAGACACTCTGCTATAGGACTGCATTTGCACTTCCTGAAGATAATGTGGTGGAAAGGTGCATGCCGGGACATTGAAATGTGGAAAAAAATATTATAGTGCAGAACAGGAGGCCATGCCAATTTATGGTTTGATTTCCATTTCCTGCATCAGAGTCTTGGTTGTAAAGTCCAGGTTTGCATCTCTTTGTCTTGCCTTTGAGGTTATGGTGAAAAACTACACTTCCAGAATGGAGTTGGTTTTTTTTTTTTTGAGCCACTCAGTAATTGTAAAAATGAATTTAGATGATAAGAGAAGCCAAGGTGCCAGTAGCAACTGCCACAGCACTGCTGTAGGTTTTGCTGATTTGAAATTGAGTAGATGGTGGCATAATCTGGGGTCTGAAAGCAATTATTTTCAACAGTCTGGCAGCCACCCAGGCTACAGAGGCAGGGAAACATGTTGTATTCTGACCTTTCCCAGGCTAGGGGCCCCAGGGAGTGAGCCAGGATGTAAAAAGATTTGGACAGAAAATGCACAAACAAAGCCCTGAATGGATTCTGATGGAAGCTATCTCACACCTTGCCTCTGCAAAACTTTATGCGAAGTTTTTGGGTATTTATTATTTCGAGAACAGGAGGACATTTACCTACAGATGCAGGGGGATAAATTTCGGGTCCGTTTAGTATTGGAAAATGGTCTGGTTATTGCTGATTTGAATCCACTTGATTTTCTCCTTAATCTTCCACCTTCTAAGTCAAGTAGAACACTGCCTGTGTATGTGAAAACACACACAAGCATGCACAACGTCAGCATACCACATGAGTACACACTCCCACCACACACAAACCACATACCATATACACCCACATCTGGACACAAATGTATTTTCTTGGATCAATACTTTAATGATTTAGGTGATTTTTAAAGCTTTAAAGAGTTTTTGATAGTAATCAGATGCAAAAAAATTAGGGTATACAATCTATTTTGATGCATATATTTTATAGACATATAACACATTGTGGCATAAACCATAAAATAGATACATAAATGGTCAATTCTATGATGTTAAGTGGAAGGCTATTTTCCAAATAAAATGTTTATATATGTAGCCATATTCTGCTAAAAGTTCAGGTCCCTAGCACACATACTAAATCTGAACACAGTGGTGCCTGCAGACACTCTTAGAGCTGAAGGGCACTGAGACAGGGGGATTCCTGGGACTCCCTAGCCAACCAGTTTAGCTGAAATGCATAGCTTGAAGTTCAGTGAGAAACCTTGTCTCAAAACTAGGGTGGAAAGGAATTACATATGTTCTGATGTTGACTTTTAGCCCCCACATGTATGTATAACATATGTGCATGACACTAACACATGCACACAAATGCATACACACATACATCACACACACACCTTGTATATACATATCTACATCACCCATAAAACACACAAATACACAGGTGTGTGATTATTTAGGTACAGAATAAAGAAAAAAATCTAAAGAAGATTCACATCAAATTTTAATACTAGCTACTTTTGTGGGTGATATTTGATCTCCAATTTACTTAGGAATTCTAGTTTAGGTGGCTATGCATGTAGATGCTGGATAGTTTCATGTCAGCTTGATACACGCTAGAGTCATTTTGGAAAAGGGAACCTCAGCTGAGACACTGGTTCAGTAGATTGGCCTGTAAGTAAGCCTGGGGTGCATTTCTCGTTTAATGAATGATGTGGGAGGGCCTAACTCGCTGTGGACAGTGGGACCCCTGGGCTGGTGGTCCTGGGTGCTAGAAGAAGGTAGGCTGAGCAAACCATGAGGAGCAAGCCAGTAAGGAGCACTCATCCATGGCTTCTGCATCAGCTCCTGTCTTCAGGTTCCTGCCCTATGTGAGGTCCTTCCCTCAGCAATAGAATGTGATCTGAGGGTTGTGAGCTGAAAGAAACCCTTTCCTCTCCAAGTCGTCCATTGTCATAGCGTGTTATCACAGTAAACGAAACTCTACGACCATGTGTTCGTATGTGTTGGAAAGCAGGAAGGACAAAAGGACACTAGGATGAAGGAGAAGACACAACATCTCAGGTGGGTACCATGGAGGGGTGAGGATGATAAAGGAGGACTGATCCTGGGTGAGCATGGACATGGAGCGTGAAGGCAGGAGAAATGGATCTCATTGTGCTGGGCTATGCAGCACACAGGCGCCGGGTGCTTCTGGTGAGCTATGTGGACATGCTAGCAGTTTATCACCACTTTTAATTATTGCACTGTGATTTTAGAAAGGAAAACCTATCCTTGGACTATGGCAGATTGAATAGATAAGAATTCAGCTTTTACATAGGGATTATAGGTCAACAAGCTTCACTTTCAATCCAACTTCAACCTTCAGTGGGATAAAAGAATCAGATTTCTGTGACTACACAATATACAGGAGATATTTAGAGGCCCTTGATGTATATATGTATATGTCCTTGTATTGCCAACTTCCAGGGCATCCATTTACCCACCCACATATTCACCCTCTCTCCCTCCCTTCCTCCCTCCTTCCTTCTTTGCTTCCTTCCTCCCTTCCCTCAGTCTGTCCATCCATCTATGCAAACAAATGACCAACTTGCCAAGCAACTAATTAGCCAACAGCTAACAATGTGGTAAAACTCCCTTCTTAATGTGAATTATCACTGCTTCTAGGCAAATTCCCTCTCATAAAATTCACTCCATTCAGATTCTGATTTTTCCAGATACCCATCATAGCTAAAAGTCCATGGAATCCTTCTGTGTTCCAGGAAGTGTGTTTGATACAGAAGGTTCTTATCATGGGTAAGTTTCACTTTGGATTGCTATTACTATCTACATTTCTTATACCAAAAAGGAAAAAAAAAGAGAAAGGAAAAAGAAGCAAGAAGTTTGGTGTGAGCACTTACAGTTTTGATTCAAGTCTAAGTTTTGTAGCTTTGATGTCAGCGCTCTTTTCATAGACAAAGTAGCCCCTTTATGTGAAGCATTTTCTTAATCCTTCCTCATCATTTTTATCTGGTTTCAGAGAATATTAGCCCTTAGGAATATCCCAACAGGGTTGGTAGCAAATGGGCCCTGAAAGCCAGTCATCATAATTATATCCTTTTGAATCTTTGGTTCTGAGGTTTAGTAACCTGTGGGGATCAATTTACCCCGTCTTAAGGTTTCAGCTCAAAAGACCATTCTGTATGGTTCAATAGTATGAAATTCATGATCTGTGCTCAAGACATTCAAGTCTTCAGCACCAAGGCTATCCACTCTAAGAAGCAAGTGCAAACCTTAATCTAACCTCACCCAAATCCCTTGATTTTTGTTTCGGCAACATGTATCACTAAGACATATGTTTATTTTAAAGGTTATCTTTGTGGTGGTTGGTTTATTCTGAATGGGGCTATAATGCTGAAAGTAATCACTTTACCTATGTTTTCTTTTTGGCATCTTGCCTTTCTTGGGGCATAACAGGTACGCATTAAATACTGTTTTCTGAATGAAACACAGCATGCTGGATCTATCAGTTTTGGAGCTGTGCGTATGTACTCTCATCACTAGGGGAGGCTTCTAAAGACCAATGTTTAGATTTGCTCTTCTTGATTCTTCACTCTAAACTCCCTGATACACCTTATCAAAATAATTGCTTTTTTAAAATAACATTGAGCTGAATTTTAACCACACACATCTCTCTCTCTCTCTCTCTCTCTCTCTCTCTCTCTCTCTCTCTCTC
>NC_022036.1:432543-436191 GCF_000317375.1 Microtus ochrogaster
CACACACACACACACACACACACACGAGAGAGAGAGAGAGAGAGAGAGAGAGAGAGAGAGAGAGAGAGAGAGGCATGCAAGCACACAGAGGCTTCTGGTGGTAGCCAGAAGTCTGGCAGCCTTTATGTGAAATGGTAATACTAAACAGGACAGTTGTCTGGATCTTTATGCTTTCCAGATAGTCTTCAGTGTATACTCCTGTGTCCATTTCCTGCTGTGGATATCCCTAGAAAAAGGTATTCATCCAGGAATCCTAGTTGCCCAATGATAGCTATGGACTATTGCAATCTTAATCACTCCTGGCACAAGGGCTTATTTACTCCATGGAGGGCAGTAGGGAGGACTCTGTTTGCTTTCACAGCACATTCTGTGGGGTGTGTGGGAGAACCAGCCTGTGGAGAGGAAGGGGTAGAAGGTGGGAGGAGGCTGGAACGTGGGAGGAGGTAGGGTGGACCCAGTGAGAGGGAAAGAGGAAGCTCATGGTCCTCTGCTTCTGGTAGCTCTTGTCTCCCCAGGAATCTCCAGCCACGTCCCTCTCCACTATGTTCCTAGTCACTCATCAGCAAGCTACTCACACCCTTTTGTTTGTTTTAAGAAGGACCCGAGAATAATGAAAAGACTGTGATGACCGAGTTAACCAAGTACTACTAATATGATTCCGGGTATCAGGACGGCACAGGGTGACCTTTTCAATGTCCATGCTCACAGTTTTACTTATAAAAATATACAGACCTCATTTAGTAGTTGATTGTCACTGCTAGCACGCAGAAAACATTCAGCTGTACCTTATATACCCAATGAAATCAATTGCAGAACACAGTAGAGCTGTCTGCACACATGTACTTATTACAGAACCATTCACAATAGCAGAGCCACTGGTTCAGCCTAGGTATCTATCAAGAGATGCATGGATAAAAAAAATACATATTTTCATGTCCTCTGGCATGGAATGGATGCAAAATATCTTCATGGGGTCATGAGTTTGAACATTTGGTGCCTAGCTGGTGGTGCTGTTTGTGAAGGTTCTGAAGTGTTTAGGAGACAGAGCCTTTCTGGAGGAAGGAGGCCGCTGGGGGTGGGCTTCTGTTTTTCTATAGCTCCACTCCACTTCTTGTACCACGCTCTGCTTCTCCACCACCTATGCAATATGGCAGCAGGGCCTCCTGATTCTGACTGCTGGCCTTCCCCAACATGGTGGAGCATGCTGCTCTGGAACTGTGAGTTAAATAAGGCTCTGCCCTAGGCTCCTTCTGTTGGAGATTTCATCACACCAACAGAAACAAAACAAAAGCAAGCTATGCTGTCGCACAGAAGAAAGAGTTCCCATGGTTCCCGGAACAAGGGCTGGGTCCACAGAGCCTCACGTGATGCAAACCAGACTCACAATGACAAGTATTGCATAATTTCTTCTGTATGTGGAATATTAAAACTTTTTCCTAAAGATGTGAGAGCAAATTAGAACCTGTTGGGGAATAGAAACAGGACCGGCAGGATGGTGGATAAGGGTAGGTTAACGGGGTCTTTCCAACTTTGATATGGTCACATATGTAGGTGAATGTGCCATAATACAACCAACACACAAATAAAAAGGCAATTAACAAATGAAGGCACAATGCTAGAACAATATTATATGCTACAAACTACTCTAATCCCCTAATGGGAATCAAGCAATAATTTTAATTGTTTATATGTGACAGTGAATTTGGCCATTGACATTTTTAAGTAGGAAAAAAATATCAATTTTTGTACTTGAGAAAATTGAAGCCTTAATTGAAAAGATAAATAAACAGCTCACCATATCTGGTGAGAAAAGTTAAAACATTTTAGGACTCTTCCTTTTCATGTCATTAGTGGATTTCATAATATATATCTTAGGAGGAAATAAATGGGTAATTCTGCCCTCCTTTTGCAAGCTTGAAGTACCCCAAATCATTTTACTGCAAACTCATCAGCAAACGCAGTGCAGGAAGGTAAGAGACTAGATCTGATTAGTTTTTACAAAGCATAACAATTACGCTAAGGATTATTTACCACAAAGAAAATGTAGTTTTTCCTTTTCCCAGGCGGCACTGTGCTTGTGTTCCTATGCGACAGTCTAGGATTTTGGAATAGGTGTCACACAAACTTTGGTGAGCATCCGAATTGTCTGCAGGACTTGCTGCAAATGTAGCTTCCGAAGCCAAAGCCACAACCCAGCAATTTGGAATCCCTCAGTCTCAGCCCAGGAATCTGTCCTCTTTGACCAGCTGCTTTGAAGCAGGTGCTTCTCTCTCCACAAGCTTTTTGCAAACACTGCGTTGGCAGTTTCCACACCTCTCACATTACTTATTAGAAGCCTGGCTAATTTTTAAGTGCTGTTATTTTGAACATCATGAAGGATAAACATGACATTCACTCATGCTGTTGTTGCAGCCAGATCTGGGCTTCCCATGCAGAGCACATGGACAGGCTGCCAAGGATTCCTGCCTCACTCCTGATTTAGGCTTGGATGCTGTGGAGTACCTTGGCAAGCCACGTAGATACTGAGCCATGAAGGTTGTTTGGCTTTGACCCTGGGTAACTTCATTTCTTTAGCCAGCAAGCTTCAGACCCAGAGCCAAGATGGCTCCTCTGAGGTTCCTGGAGAATCAGAACTCCTGTCCTGTCAATACTCAGCAGGAATCTGGAAGTTTATCAGGCAGACTTTATCCTTTAGATATATCTATGCTTGTTTGTAAGTTCATTTCGTCCTAAGGAAATTATCCTTTCCAGTTCTTTGGTGACCTCTTTATGCTTGGTCCTTTTCATCATTCCTGAGCCTTATGCAAGTATCTACTTCCAGGCCTTTCTCTCTGTGTTGTCCATGTACTGTCTTTATCTTTACTATATTCCCATTGGTCATTCATACCCTTGCCTGGTATAGAGCTCTGGCCCCAGTTCTGAAGCTTATTGTTCAGAACATGCCACCAGCATCCCAGGAAGGTTTCCCATCTGTTGTCTTTTGGGATTTCCATCATAGTGATGCTATTGGCATCTTAGTCACTTTAGAATCTATTCTGGATGTAGTTTTCATGCTATGTGAAGTTGTATATGCTTCTTCTTTCTCTTTTTTTGTGGCAAAATATTTGGTGAAATCAGATGGAGAAAGAAATGACTTTATTTTAGCCAATGATTTGGGGGAGCAGTTCACCATCGTCTTGAGGCAATTAGTCATGTGATATTAACTCATCAGGAAGCAGGAAAAGATGACTGTTAGTGTCTAGCTGTCTTTTCCTTTTTATTTAGTTCAGGACCCCACTGCTTTACGGTATCACCCATTTTTAGGGTCTTCTCACCAAACCCAGGCTCAAAGCTCCCTCATGGACATGCACAGATCATTCTCTCCTAGGTAGGTCTAGATTATCTCACGATACCAGTCAGCATTAACCATCATAACCTGTAGGTGGAGACTGCTCATTCATTTCCCAGCTACCCAGATCAGAATAATCAGAAATTATATTAATTACAACACTGTTTGTCCTATTAGCTCAGGCATCTTATTAATTAGTGCTTACATTACATCTTTTTATTTTCAAATAAATGTTTATTGTTGGGAAATTTGTACATATGAGGTATTTTATTAGTATTTATTTATTTATTTTTTCTAATAACATGGTGGTTAGTTTTATT
>NC_022036.1:436472-447056 GCF_000317375.1 Microtus ochrogaster
CTATGCTCAGCAAGTCCGGTTTTATCCCATGCTTTTTCAGACTCAGGCCAGCTGGCCTTGGTGAATTCCCGAAAGAACATCCCCATTGTCTCATAATGTGGGGGGTACACTTACATTACATCTTAAATTAACCAATTTTTATTATTCTGTGTATCACCATGAAGCTGTTGCTTACTGGTAAGTTTCCAGCATGTCCCTCTCCTTTGGCAGCTACATGATGTCTCTTTGATTCCACCTACTCTCTCTATCTCTATTCGAATTTCCATCTGGATTTACTCTGCTAAGCCACTGACCAAAAAAGCTTTACTCATTATCCAATAAAAGCAACACATATACAGAAGGACATCCCACATCATTTCCCCTTTTCTGTCTAAATAAGAAGAAGGCTTTAGCTTAACAGAGTAACATTACATACACAAAGTAGTTATCAAGCAAGAATTATAGTTACAATATTTCTTTGTAAGTCTAAAGTTTTACATCTAATTTATCTTTAATCATAACTAAGGAAAACTATAACTCTCCAAAGACTCCAGAAGGATGTAAACAGAAAGTGCATTGTAAGCAACTACCAAAACTTCAGAATTGACAGAGACATCTTGCTACCTGGACAGTCAGCCAAAGTTCTTCTGTAACATTGGAGCATCCATCTTCAGTCCCAAGCCCTTAGTATCTGGCAGACTTTTCCATGAAGCAGGAAATTTGAAGATCTGTTATGCCTTATAATGGCAAAATTCATCAGTTGCTTTCTTCTGTGTCCTGCAGAATATATCTGACAGTTGTTTTTTCTGTGAGGTAGGTACCCTGAAGGATTATCACATCCTCTTTAGGCAACTTCAGCAGTTATTTGTCTGTGGGTCCTACATGTCCAGTTTATATAGCATACCATCAAGCAGTCCAGGCAAGAGCACTTTCTTGCCCAAATGGCTAGCCTTGTCACATTGAAGGCAAATTTCACAATGAGCTGTTTCAATGCCCATCAACTTCTCTGAAGTAAAATTTCAGAGTGCTATGGGAACTCCTCCAGCCAATAGCCTTTAAGATACTGGCCCACTCCTGGGCATGGTCTCATGTGCTATAAATGCATATGAAAAGCATGTGTGGGGACTCTTAGTTGCTGGATTTGGTTCCAGTTCCCAGCTCATGAAGAAGACTGTGGATATTGCTACTCTTTCTGTGAGTTTATGCCCAGTTAAATAAACCTTTTTTTTTTTTTTGATTTTTCGAGACAGGATTTCTCTGTGGCTTTGGAGCCTGTCCTGGCACTAGCTCTGTAGACCAGGTTGGTCTCGAACTCACAGAGATCCACCAGCCTCTGCCTCCCGAGTGCTAGGATTAAAGGCGTGCGCCACCAAAGCCCGGCAAATAAACCTTTGTTATACTCCATTTTGGGCTACACACTTTGTATGTCAACAAATTGGCATACAAATTTCATGGAGAAAGGTCTCCATGAAATCCATCTGGAGCATGGAGCCACATAAGAAAGCCAGCTTCCTGTTTTGTGCTGATGTAATGGAATGGCACTGGCTCCTTCAGGAGATCCTGTTATGGAACATTTAAATGGGGTTTGTGAGTAGACCCACTGTGTTCCTGGAGCTGAGGTGGCGAGCATGGCTCACAGAGCTGGTGGTGAACATACCTCAATCATGTTAGAATGAGTGGAGGAAAAGGGCAAATCAGCCTTAATTTTAGTCATACTGCTTAGCATTTTAAGAGGTGCTCATGGTTAGAAAATGATTATAGATACACAATAAAGACTGATTCAGACATAAAAGATCTCTATATGAGTCACAGTGTGTTTTTTTTTAAATGTACATACGCTTGGGAGAGAGAAGAAAAAGAGTATGAATAGTTATAAAAAGAAACAGTTTAAAAAAATAAAATAGTCTTTAAATAGACAATAAAAGTAATGTAAGAGAGTACAGATGGTCATAGATTAAGGGAGTAAAGAAAAATAAGCCATGTAAAAATGTAATATACACAGAGGGTCTGGACTATATCTATTATTGTGTTTTATTTAATTTTTTTTTTTTACTGCAGAGAGACATTTGATTGGGCTGCTTAGCTAAATCAATATGTATGGTTTAAAGGTATCTTGACTTTAAAATTTGAGTCTAAGGTTATGTCACTTTGGAAAAGAGGTTCTGGTTTTGTTTCCACAGAAGATGAGAACCTGTAGCTTCCTTCCAGACTAATGTGGTTTAATGGAACAAGACACCCTAAAACGTCTCCATGAAATCCTAAAAATACTTTGCCTAATAAACAACGGGAAGCAGTTTAGAGAAAACTATGTCCAAATTCCCAAAATGATTGTTTATAAATGTTTATTTTCATTTAAAGATTATAGTCAATTTTTTAAAAAAAGTAAGGGGGATATGATATAGAAATGAACACTTTGCATTGGTATGGATCTTGGTCTATTGATACAAATTTAGGTCAATTTGCTATACTGTGTATATGTATTAATGGTGTGGGAGTTCCTTCTGTCTGTGTGTTGCTTTTATTGGTTAAAACATAAAGAATTGCTTTGAGCCTATGTCAGGGAAGAACAGAACTAGGTGGGGAAAGCTAGGTTGAATGCTGGAAGAAGGGTGGAGTCAGAGAGATGCTGTGGAGCTGCCAGAGACAGATGCTGGAACTTTAGCTGGTAAGCCACATCCACCTGGTGATATGAATGATTAATAGAAATGGGTTAAATTATATGTAAGAATTAGCCAATAAGAAGTTAGAGCTAATGGGCCAAGCAGTGATTTAAATAATATGGTTTCTGTGTGATTGTTTTGGTTCTAAGCTAGCCAGGTAGCTGGGAACCAACAAGCAACCCTCCTCCAACATATTTCTGCTCTTTTTTTTTTTAGGTTTTGGGTTTGTGCAACTCATTTAAAAATGTAATGTTTAGTTAAGAAATATAAATTAATAGATAGCTACCTGTAATAATTAAACATTGTAGTAATGTTAGTTAAGTTTTCTAGATGTACAGAGGTATATTTGAGATAGACAGATAATCTTCAAACACTTCAAAAACTGTAGAATATGGAATTTAAATAACTTAGGATTCTGTTGACATGAGACATCGTTGCTCCTTGCAGCACCAGACTATTCCTGAGAATGTTGGGCACTGACACTCCACTTAGGACTTGTTTACTTCTTTGCATAACTGGCCTTTAGGCAAAGAACTGTCCCTGCCTTGATCACTGATAAAATACATGGTGTCCAGACTGAACAAGCAAGATACAAGCAAAAAGACTGTCAAACCTTGTCAACTAAGACATTTTTCAAATTTTCCTACCTCTGAAAATTGTATGTCAGTTACTCTAGGCCTTAGATAACATCTTCAAGTCCACTCAGTCTGTCAGAATCCAGAGTGGCACAGTGAATCTCTTCTCCCCACTGCTTATCTCTGGAATAACCTAGCCTCTGAAGATCATTTCTGTTCCACATGGTTAAGAGCCTGCCCCACATGAGGACAGTGGAGAGTTTCAATGAGTGTGAGCTAGTCAACTACATCGAACCTGCTGCGTAGGGGTTGCTTTGGCACCATGCTCCTATAGAGTATAAAGGCAGAAAGATGGGACAAGGACCACACCTCAGCATCTCCATATTATATTAACTGTTTTCCAATATATTAGCTGCCAAATATAGAAGGGTTTTAAACTTTGATATGGACTATTTATGCATTTTTAAAATATATTCAATGGAATCCTAATTTGTATTATATACACACATACACACATATGTGTATACATATATGTGTGCATATATATATGCATTAAAAATCTTGCTGTAAAATATGTGTGAAGAAGGTTGGATTAAAAATGTTATACAGGTTTCTGTCTTTAGGACCCACAGTGCATTGTGATTCTCAGGAGGAACAGGAGCAGGAGTGGTGCACACATTCCTGGAGCTCTTCTCTAGTCTTTCTCTTCTTTTCTTTTTTCTTTTCTTTTCTTTTCTTTTCTTTCCTTCTTTCTTTCTTTCTTTCTTTCTTTCTTTTTCTTTTGTTCAGAGTATGAGGTGCTTGTATCTGGGAGGTGTTACATTAAAAGAGCTCCCTGGCATTTCTATTCATATATATCCTATGTATGTATCTGAAGTATGTGGGCTATGTTCTTTTTTTATGTAGGTTTCATGAACACCATTTATGACCACTATCATATTTTATTCTATTTGTATGTTATTTTAATTAGAACTAATTTCCGTGTTTAAGGGGGTGATATGAAAAAAATATTAATTAAAATGTGCTGCCAGAAGCCAGTCACATGAACAAAATTACTTTTTCCTTTAAATTGAGCCTGTGGATTTCTGTTTGGAACTCTTTTGCATAATTGATGCACCATCCACATACTTGTAAACATGATTTTCCAATGGCAGAGACAGTATCTGCTTCCTGTCTGTCTTTCCCCCTTAATGCTAACTGAATCCTCTGTAGAAATGGTAGCTCCAGCAATCCCACATTGTCTTCTTGGGAAATTGGTGATGAATTGAAAGCACACAAACTGAACAAGCTTTCTATTTTATATTGTAATGTTTTGCAAGATCTTTTCTTATTTGAAACTGTTGGTTTGGGAACTGGGAAGCAAACCTTTGTTTCTTTAAGTCCAGAATCTGTTTGATTTGCAGTGCCCATGAGATCTACCTTCCCCTCTTCTTCATCCATCTAAGCCAGGCATCCCTATCTTTGCAGAGAGGCTTAGGAGCTCTCCTGGCCTTTTGGAATAATGCCATTTGTTAAGACAAACACTTGATACATATTCCTGTGTGGGTTCACAAGACTAAATAGAAACTAAGGTCATTCCCTTCTTTTCAAACACAATATGACATCTGTTTCAGTAGTCAGCGTTTAGTCAAACATCATGGAAGAATTAAGAAAGCTGTTTGCCTGAGAAAATGAGGCAGATGCTCTTTGCATCTGCAAGTTTCCTCCATTTTCCTCTTGTGACTATAGATTATTTTCCATGAGATCAGACTACTGGGCCACTTTGTTGCTATTAATACATCCTTAGGATTTGGTGACCCACTGGTAGGTATTTCGGCAAATTATCTCTCCTGGTAACATGTTCTTTGTTGTATGTCTCTGGAATTTGAGGGAACTTGTTGGGTCTGGATTCTGTGAGTCTATATTTAACCATTGAATGCCATGTGTCCAGTTTCTCCTCATGGCACAGCTACCAACCAGTTGTGCACAATGTCTTCCTTCTCCTACTGTGCTTCTACCTTCTCCTTTGCTTGTAGTGCCTTTGAGTCGCCCCTTGATCCATGGGGACACTCAGAGGAAACTGTTTAATGTAAGATGTAGCAGATAAGTTGATAAATTGGTGCATTGAAATTTCTAATGAGGAATACCACAAAAAGAATGAAAAAAGAACCCTTGTGGCTTTGGGTTTCTTTGTATTATAAATGAACATATACATAAATAGAATGCATTACAGACAGACACCATTTTTTTCTATGTTGAGAACTCTTAAACTCTACTTTCAAAAATTTTCAATTTTATAATATGTTTCTACCACCTGTAGTCACTATGTTGTAAAACTAGTCTCTTGAACATTATTTTTTTTCTTGTCCAACTGCTATTTCCTTCCTTTGTTAAAATATTATCCATCTCATAACCTCTGGTAATCACCATTTTATTCCTTGTTTCTATGAATTCAGCTTTTGTACATGAGACATTTGAGACCCAGCAAGATTTGTCTTTATATGCCTGGGTTAGTTCACTTAACATAATACTCTCCAGATTGTGTGTGTATGTGTGGTTGTAAATTACAGGATTCCTTTATTTTCTAAGACTAAGTCATATTCCATTGCATGTATGTACCACATTTTCTTTCTTTGTCTATCGGTTGATGGACACTTAGGTTGAGTTCACTTTCTGGCTGTTTTTGCTCTTTCTGACATCTTGGCTTCATTTCCTTTGATTGCATTTCCAGCTGGTACCCATCACGCACTAGCTCTACTTTATGTTTTTGAGGAACCTCACATCATTTCCTCCAATGGCTGTGCTAATCTTTTCTCCATATCCGCAACAGTTGTCTTTTATTATTATTATTATTATTTTTCCATGGGAGCCAGTACAACAGGCGAGATTTTCATTTCCATTTCCCTAATGATGGTTTAGTGATGTTAAACATTTTTTTTTATATAATTTTGGTCATGTGTGAGCCATCTTACTGTTGGTTCTGTGCATAGTGTGCGATGAGGGTCTAATTCCATCAGTTTGCATGTGGTTACCCATCTATCCCACTACCACTTATGGAAAAGAGTGCCTTTCCCTATTGAATATACTTGGCATCCTTGTCAAAAACCAATTGAGTGTGAATGCATGGCTTTATTGCTAGGTCCTTACTTTTGTTCTAATCAATGTTTCTGTCTTTATGCCAGTATAAACCTGTTTTGATCACTGTACCTTTGCAGTTGGACTGAAATCTGGTAATGTGATGATACCTCTTGCCCTGTTTTACTTTTAGATTGTTTTAATCATTAGGGTATTTTGTGGTTTCATATGAATTTTACTATTGCTTTTGCTATTCTTTAAAAATATAATTTGAACTCTGGTGAAGGTTGTTTTAAACCTGTAGATTGCTCTTCCCACACACTTTTAAAATAATATTGATTCATCCTATTCATAAAAACGAGATATCTGGATTTTTCTCATTTATTTGTGCCCTTTTCAATTTATTTCATCAATGTTTTATAGCTTTCAGATGCAGATCTTGTCCTTCTTGTTTTTATGTTTTACTTTTTTAGTTGGGTAAATGAGATTGTTTTCTCAGTTTCATTTGTGGGGAGAGTATAGTTCATTTTTAGTATACAGAAAAGCTGATGATAGTTACATTTTGATTTTATGTTGAGAAACTTGACTAAATTCTTAGATTGGTTTTAATATTATTTTGTTAGAGTTTTGGGGACTTATTATATGTAAGATTATATTGCCTGTGAACAGTCATTTTAAATTCTTTCCCATTTTGAGTGCCTTTTATTCTTTTTCACTGCTAGATGTTCTGGCTATGGTTAGTACTCTCTTGAGTAGAAGTTACAAGAGTAGACATTTTGACATTTTCTTCTTACTGGTAAGATGAGGTTAGCAGTGGACTTATAAAATAAGGCATTTATTGCAAATAGGGCCATTCCCTCTATACTTATTTCTGAAAGAGTTTTTAACAATGCAATTAAAATTTGTTATATACTTTCAGCTCATCTCTTGAGGTAAATACACTTTAAAAATTTTCATTCTATTACTGTGGCATATACTCTTATGCATAGTTTATGACATCAAATGGGTAAATCCTACTTGATCAGGGTTAATTCGGCTTTTCATATGCAATTGAGCTTTAGTTACTAGTGTTTTTGAGTCGTTTTGTATCTGTGGTCATTTTGGATATTATTGGCTTGTGCTTTCACTTTCTCATGTTCTTGTCTGCCTTTGCGATCAGGATAATGCAGTAAGGAAAAAACCTATGGGACTATTTCTTGTCTTTCATTTTCTCAAGGGTTGATGGCAATTTTCCTCCCTCTCTTTCCATTTTGTCTTCCTTTTCTTCCTGCTCCTTCTCCTTTTTGTGGTGTTACAGACTACCCAAGGCAGTAAGCACACTAGGCAGTGCCTTACCAGAGAGCTACACCTCCAGCCTAGCAGCGCTCCCTCTCTTCGTTAAATGGTAAAATTCAACAGCAAAACAAGTGTTGGGAGACATTTTCTGCTGATTTTTGCATCACTAATCACCAGCTCTTTCATATTTCCTTCATCTCATGCTTAGCCCTTGGTAGGTTGTGTGTGTCTAGTTACTTATCCATGCCATACAGGTTATTCAATGTGGTGGCATACATTGCTCTCCAGTAGTTGCTGCAGATCCCCTTGCCAGTTAAATGTTGCATGTCTTCACTTGCAGATGTGATCGTGAGCTCCCTCTCCCCTGATCTTATTATTCGTGCTATACTCTTCCTCTCTTCTTCCCATCTCTCTCTCTCCTTTGTTGCCCCCTCCTTCTGCTTACTTATTTCTTTGATTTTTATTATTTCATTCATTCTAGTAATTTTGTGCTTAGTTGAAGAGCTATGAATTGTTGCATACATGCTACTGATTCATATATTTATTAAAACCAGAATAAATTTCAATGAAGATCATAGTTTATATGAACTCATTAGTAGTGAGAAAGCAAATTACAATACATATTGACCATAAGTGCTTGGAAGAGGAATATAGCACACTGCTGGGAATAATCCACACCCCTCAAGCATGCATTTGTATACCACACATTCTAGTCTGCGTAGGTGTACACAGTGAGGAATCCGTACAGAACTGGGCAGGTTTTTTTAGTGTATTCCCATTAAACAGAAAGAACATGTTTCTTTATTAAAAAAATATCTTAATGGTTAAATAAAACTTCATTCTTTGAGATAAGAAGAATAAAACACTATGAATTCTTATTTGGTTAAAAAATCATGTAAACCTATGATATTAAAAAGTATACTTTTCATATCTCTATCATTAATTTTTTGGATTTTAGTATTACTCTTTACTTTTGTCTGATATTTAGGGTAAAACTGATCCCCTGTTTGGGGCTGTAACTGCACTGCTTTAGAGGCTGAGGCAGAAGGACTGCCAATATGCTCCAGTCCAACCCACACTCCATGATGAGAACTTAACCCAACAAAGAAACAAGACTGTAGGATTTAATACTCAAACAGGATAGGTGAGGTGAAGTTCTTAGTAGCCAAATTTTGATGAGAAAGAGAGAGAGAGAAGAGAGAGAGAGAGAGAGAGAGAGAGAGAGAGAGAGAGAGAGAGAGAGAGAGAGAATATTATGGTTTACTAATGAAGGTTAAATATAGCCTAATAAAAGATAGTTTGATTGTGATAAAGCATAGAAAAGTTAATATAAGCCATATAAAACACAATATAGTTATATAAAGAAGATGAAACAAAAAACATGTTTTACAAAGGGGTTAAAGTAAGTGGGTATTTTATTTCCTCTGGAGACACATCTATACTCCTGACTATAAATTCTTCTATCCTTATGATATGTAGGCACAAAGCCAGTAAACCAAAGCCCCTATAAAGGTAGTTACTCTAATGAGAGCCTCGTAACTGGAGAGAACAAAGACTTGCAGGTCATTAGGAGTAGAGACACACTCTGCATAAACAAGTGGGCTGTGGCTTCAAAAACCACCGAGCACTGCGAAGAGGAGAACTAAAGGGTGTCCTCAAGTCATTATCTATATAAAGCAGTGTTTCCATGCTATCTTAATAATTTTAATAAAAGAGTTTTCAAAGTTACCCAAAAGATTTTTGACAGGCCAAGTCAGTACCATTCTCCTTCCCCACTCACAGAGACCACTGTCAAAATTTCCAGTAAAATGTATATAGTGTTGATTCTTGTACATATTATCTTTCTTTATGTACATAGATATGGTGAATTGTAACTTTAAAATCTGGTTCAGGGGGATATTTACAATAATTGTTTATAGCATAGGACAATTATAATTCTATCTAGACATTAAGACATTCAATGATTCATATGCCAGTGAAACAGAGAAAGGTAGCATAGGATTTCATTGCGCCACTTTGAATGGTGTACAATTTAAATCGGGGGAGATGCTTATTTATGGAATTTTTCTATAACACTTTGGGATGGCAGTTGTCTTCATTCAGTTGTTAATTATGAATGTCAAACCATATATAAAAAGGAACAGACATGTTGTAAGGAAATCTATTTGTAAAACTGAAAACAATCTAGTATAAGTGCCTTTAGAGGAAAGTTAATCTGCTAACTCTTGACTAAGGTCTAAATCTTAGTAAATAGGACCCGTGTCCTTACCATGACACCATTGATTCTCAACCCTGATCCTGTGGCTTTGGGCTGATTGGGAGGTGGGGAACACCTGGTTTTCATTTGGACATCGGCATGTCTAATACATGACAAAAGTAGTAAAAGCAGTTGTTATATTAGGATATAACCTGGAAGGAGGACTAAGATAATACTTGCTCTAGAGACAGACTAGAAATCTCACTACCAGGTATGAGACATCTTCCTAGTTGTTGCTAAGGGAGAAAACCAATCAATAGTTCTGAGCTGTGATGTTTGTGAACCACAACAATGATGAGTATGACACAATATCCCTAAGGGTGCAACAGTAGGGCTTATATGCTGTAGGAACTTGTTCAGCCTTTAGGAAACCAGCTTACTTGGGCGTGGCCTCTTATACTAAAATGCCAATGTAAAGCATGCACTTGCTCTCTCTTCCAACTGCTGCAGTGGTTCTTGTTCCCCACTCATACAGAGGACTGTGCTGTGTGAGTCTACTTCTAAATAAATAGCCCTTTATTATACACAATCTGAGCTAGTGTGGGATTTCTTTCTAGCATTCATCTTCACTTATGTCTTGGTGGTAACCAACAGTGGTCTAATTGGACACAGGGTCCATTTAACAGAGGGGCTATCATGCCCAGTACTGTAAATCTAGCCAAGTACGCATGGTTAGTGAGGTCATGGATCTTTAATCCCAGCACTTGGGAGGCAGAGGCAGACGGATCTCTGTGAGTTCGAGACCAGCCTGGTCTACAGAGCTAGTTCCAGGACAGGCTCCAAA
>NC_022036.1:447156-461664 GCF_000317375.1 Microtus ochrogaster
AAAAAAAAAAGAAAAAAGAAAAAAAAGTACTTTCCAAAATTCCTGTGACTATAAAGTATTGATCGTCCTGTCTACATAGTTTCAAATCCTCAACAACCCCCAAAGTTGTAATTTCTACTTGTATAAATGAAACTCTTGAGACTCTTTCAGAACTACATCCGATGGCTGCTTCAGTACCCGAGGGGTCAATATTTAATGACTTTAACAGGGGCAGATTCAGGCTTAGAAGTGGTGCTGAGGAGAGAATGAAGGTAAAGTAAGAAAGGCAATTTGTGGCAAATTTAATGCCGCAGAGCATGGTCGAAGCATGCTCATCCGTGACATGTAATTTCCTTTCTTAAAAGGCTTAGTGGAATGTTGGGTTGGGGAAGTCTGTGATTTCACCATTCAGGGGTTTCTTTGTCAACGGTTCTTGGTTTATAAAAGCCACATTTTCTGGAGTCTCCCCAGAGGGGTGGGTCTAGAGTGCAATTGCATGGGGTGATATTTCCCACAACTTTGGGTCCCTGTGCTTTTCTGTCTATACAGAGTCAGAGGCCCAACCAGTGACAGCGAATGACAAGGGGCACCACAGAGGAACAAGACCTTCAATTCTTTTTGACCACTTTAATATCTTTCTGAAGCTCCCTCCTTCCTCTCTCTCTGTGGAGTGCACTAAAACCTTCCTGTTGGATGCTGAGCCAACCTCAGCGGGTGCAGCCAATCATATTACATTTGATTTAGAGCTAACTACAAGAAACCCTTGGACGGCCAGGCACTCAAGCGCCCTTCCTCCAGGGTATCCGTGACTGTGGATAGTGCCCACCAGGAAACTGTGGTGCCTACCAAGCTGTGTGGAAGGCACCCCCTCAATAACTGGGCACACTCCATCACTTTTGCATATATCCAGCTGCCTGCATCTGCTGTGCGGCAATCAATTCTGGGTCTTTCCCACTTCCGTCCTCCCTGTCTGCTTCCAGGGACACCTGAGACTCAACCACCCTCAGTGCTTCAGCAGGACACCACCCAAGCCAGGCAAAGGCAGGTGACACTCCACGGAAACTTGCTTTCTTTTTGAAGAAAGTTCACTTAATCACAGCAGATTCTAAAAGATTGCCCAAACGATTTATATCACGAAACAAATGCACATCTGATTAAGAGCGGGGAGAGGACTGTAAATACATGGTTCTCATTTGGGAAACTGAAAATGCACCGGTATATTTTACAAATTACTTCAGGGACTTAGGAGAGGGCACAGAAAACAAAGTTTGAATCCTAGCACCTACGTTAAAAAGCTGGGAGTGGCTACGTGTACTTTGTACGACCAGAGCTGTGGTGGCAGAGACAGGAGGATCACTAAGGCTTAGTGGCTGCCAGCTTAGCTTGGAGTTCAAAACAGAAACCCTGTCTCAAAGGAATAAGGCAGAACGAGGTAGAGCAGGAACACAATGCTCCCTTCACACACAGATACACACACATGTGCAGATGTACAGACAGTCTTCCATACACACATACATACATACAAAATAACACAGAGGTGAGTCAATCAATAAAAATTAAAATTACTTAGACATTTTTAATGAAGGAGAGTTTTTTTTAAAGGTTTTACTGTGGAGTGCTGACAGTCCTAGAACTTCTTATGTAGATTATGTAGATAATCCTGCCCTGGAACATGCAGAAATCCACCTGCCTCTGCCTTTCAAGTGCTGGGATTATGGGTATTGTGCCACCAAACCCACATTGCAAGGCTTTTTAATTTTATGAGAATAAAGTTATTTTGAGAATCTATAATGCTTATTAACCCAAGCCATGTCCTTAGAAAAATGGGAAAATTCACATTTAGACTTAGCAATCACCATGTAAAATTTCCTTAGTTTTTATGTAATAGTCTCAAAACACCTGACGCATGACACACTAAATTTTCAGAACTCTGAGCATTTACATAAACTATCCAAGAAGAAATGGGCTGTTTTCAGTGGCTTTAGTCTTCCATATATGTGGGGATAATGCGCTCTTACATTTAGTACTGGTTGTTAAATATGAATTGAGTGTGTACCTGGGAAGTTTAATTTATAGCTATCTCCTCTCGGGGAATATGGAGTATCAACACTGCCCTCTTATTACTCAGAGTTTTATCACCGGCCTAAAATTGACCGGCTAAATGACTGTCATGAGTAACACATAGCGCTGGAAAGCCAAGCGCTGACTTATTAGGGCATAAAATGTTGGAGGGATCATTGGGGTGTTTAATATCGTGACTGGCTCAGCTTGTTTTCTCATCACATTTGATGGACGAACCAGCCAAATCAAGCGAATGAAATGTTATTAAACAAAACAGTGTCATTTCTAGACATGTGGGCCCCTCTCAGTGACTGTAGATCATTTCGGATTATTTTAGAGACATATCTTACTCTTCTCTCACACAGGACAGACACAAAATGAAATGACTTGTCGGATCTCCAATTGATATGGCGGCGAGGTACTAAAATCAGGTCAGTGATATAATTTTAATGCAATTTTCTTTACATTAAGACAACTGTCCCTCCGTCTTTTCTCTCTTCTAGCATACCTTTAGAAGAGAAAATCCGGTTGGTGATAGCACACCCCTAGTCCCAGCAGAGGGAGGTGGAGATCTCTGTGAGTTTGAGACCAGCTTGGTCTACAAGACGAGTTCCACAGCAGGACAGCTAGGGCAGTTACAAAGAAAAACTGTCCAGGGGCGGGGGGTAGTGGGTAGGGTAGATGAGAAAAATGATTTTAAAGAATACTGGGAGAGAATGACATTCAAGGTCTAAGAACCACCAGAGACTAAAGATAGTCTAGGCAACTAAGGGAGAGACTGAATGGTGTGGAGCTGGGAGCCAGGCCTCTGCAGATTCCCTGCCTGGGAGCATCACAGAAAGACCTGCTCAAAAGCAGGGATCTGGGGATCGGAGTTCCTAAGAGAACTCTAAGGCTTAGAGCATAGTTGCCTCCCCCTGACTCTCCCAAGCTGTCCACCAGGTGGCAGTAGGAAACCAGATTTGTGCACAGGTGACGCGCCTTCGCCTTGGGAGAATTCCTAAGAGAAACAGTCTTTGGAAGGGAGCATCGGCCGCGGTAGTGTTTCTCAGGGGTGAGTTGTTGCCGCGGAAGAGAACTTTTAGCTTTTAGATGGGCTTATAAGAAAACATGGCATAACTGGAAACCCGTGCACTGGTGACATTATAGCCGAGGCCACCCAGGTAGCTGGCATCTGGGCTGAAACACTTTCATTTTTCGTCCTGTTGGTGCCAGGACGATTTAATCCTTTCGGTTCTTGCCCATAGCTTCTCAGCTCCCGCAGTTGTGTTAACCCATCCATTGGCATTTAACTGGTTTCATAGCTCTCACCTGCAGCTTGCTCCCATAAGCCCGCTTTCCTACATGCACTAATTTTTATAGCCGTCCCCAAACTCTACTGTGTGATGTCTGCTTGGGAAGAATGACCGCCCTCCCACCTCTTGGCCTTGGTTCCGTCGACACGGAGATGTCTTTCTTCTTAACACTTGTTCTCTGAGGCTCAGTTTGGACCTCATCTACTCTGAGAGACTTTCGTTGGAGCCACCCCAGTCCCAACCAGAATCCCATTTTGGAATACCCTAGCACATACAATTTAAGACACTCACTTCTTCACGTTGGTTTACTGTTTTATCTAGACATCCTTCACGTTTCAAGGGAAGTCTTTCATCTTATTATTAGCACCTGTAGCAACCTCACAGTATAAATGGTCACTTAATAAAGATATACCACGTGTGTGCATGGGCTTTCCATCTCTGCCATCCTACCCTACCTCTGAAACTAACCCCATTTCTTTTTGTGGAAGAGTACAACAAAATAACTATAATGAGGAAAAGGCTCTTGACTATGTGGGAATGTACTTTCGTATCTGTAAAGCAAAAACCTTAATGAGAGGGGCAGCAAGGATCCACACATTTGAGTGTTGTTTGCTCCATTTTATTCTGTTTTATCATTGTCATCATTGATTCTAACAAGGGCATTCCTCGATAAGACATGCTTTGCACAATGAAGGTTTAAAGCAAACATCACTTGAATTATTACTATCCTTTGGGGTGGCACGGCTACAGAGCACTTCACAATTATTGTCGCAGGCTTCCCTAATTTCTTGGGAACATGCTACTAAAAGCTGGTGATTAGGATGGTTGAGTTTATCAGTCAGAATGAGCTGGGGTTCAATACAGGACAAAAAGTCCTGACATACTGGTGTCTGAACAGTAAGTCCTTATTTCTTGTGTCTGCTCCATGTCTACTGCACAACAGCTTCTGCTGTTTTTATAGCTTCACTCTGGGATGCAGGGTGGAGCTGACAGCATCTCAAGATGACAGACAGCATGGTAAAACGGATACTGGAACCTAAAGGCTTTTGTCTTAGAGAAACACATGCTGTTTCTGCTTCTGCATCATAGACCAAAGCAAGTCACCCGGCTGTAACCTCATTCAACTCATGAAAGAGTGATGTGCACGCTAACCCTGTAATTACAAGGAGGATACCCAGAAGCTGGTAAGCAGGACAACAAATAGGCATTGAGAAATCTCCAAAGCATAGATAATACCAGCCAATCACCAGGAACAATCGACTACCTATCACATCTTTCTGCAGACTGACACCTGATGAAGAAAGCTACGAGAGAAAGCAAATAAGGTTGAAATCTAGATTTCAGTGCATTTACTGCTTGTAGACTAATGATCTAAGACTCTGTTGTATAATCTCAGGTTTTATACGTGAAGGAATTTATTTTGGTAATAAAACTTGAAAGAAAAAGGAGTCAGAATAAATCACCCACAACACGTTGAATTTTACTTTTAAATAAATTACAGTGTATGCCAACTAATTGGGAGCTTGCATGTGTGCAACAAGCTCAAACACCTAGAAAAGGCACTTGTTTATTTTCTATTTTAGGCTAATTATAATGAGATGCAATTAGCCAGGTGATGCTTTTATTGATGAGAGCATTTGATCAGTAGGTATGACTGTGCCGCCTCATTCAGTCTTGAGCTGTATTTTATATCTGGAGAAAAACAAAACCCTAAACAATCAGTATAAGAACTTTGGGGAAAACTCCGACAGGGAATTTTGAATTTGTTTCTTTGGTGCTTCTCAAAATGGGAAGACCTGACATTTATGGTTATTGATGGAGGAAGGTCATTGGTTAAAAAATAAAGAAACTGCTTGGCCCTCAATAGGTGGGAGGAGTAAACAGAACAGAATGCTGGGAGGAAGAGGAAGTGAGCTCAGAGGCCATGCTCCCCTCTCCCGGGCAGATACGATCGATGAAACTCCGACCCAGGATGGACGTAGGCCAGAATCTTCCTGGTAAGCGCACCTTGGAGTGCTACACACATTATTAGAAATGGGCTAGTCCAGGTGCGAGAGTTAGCCAAGAAGAGGCTAGATATAATGGGCCAAGCAGTGTTTAAGTGAATACAATTTGTGTGTTGTTATTTCGGGTAGAGCTAGCCGGTGGCGGGAGCTGGGTGGCGGAATGCAGCTCCCACAACAGTCTGTGAAATGTTCTGAGAGCAAAACAGATTCTACAGGGAGAAGAGAGGAAGTATACACATAAAAACCCATGGACCGAGGGGCTAGTTCAGTGGGGAAGAGCTTTTGTTTTAAGAGCAAGAGGACATGAGTTCAAATTCATAGCACTCACATAAAAGAAACAGTGATCTTCAGGTTTAGGGAGAGACCCTGTTTTCTTTTTTTCTTCTTCTTTTTTAATTAAAACGAAGTGGACAGTGATAAGAGACACTTGGGACCCTCTTCTGGTTTCCACAAAGGCACATATACTCCCACACACCTATGTGTATACACTACAGACACTTGTCCATATACACTATATACACACTCACCACTACAACCACACATATATTAAAATAAGTAATATGCAAAGGGAATCCACAAAATTAATCAAATCTTGTGTTCCCAGAGGCTACCAGCTCACTATTCAGGTGTGTTGATCAAATAGATTTGCCCTGTTAATGAAACCCTAGGTTTATCTTTGTGAGTCAGAGCAAGTGCATGGTTTGTGGACCAAATAGTGGAGAGATGAGGAGTATAGATGGAAACAAAAGTGGGGTGGAGGTACTTCTTACATCGAAAGTAGATGTCTTTGCACGAATGTTTCAGCAACGTGGCCCAGCCTCATAATGAGCTGCTATACATCTATGAGCTCCCCAGTGTTGGGAACGTGAGTTGTACTTCCTTTGCTGCACAGAAGCATGGGAATCCTACGGCCATTTCTCAGGCGATGCTCATTACTCAGCTGTCAGTATATCAAACTAGCATTCTCCATTCTACATCAGGTCTAACTAGTTCTTCAGCCCATCATACAACGCAAACACACATGTTTTACTTCTCATATAAACATACATTTAAGAAAGTTGTTTCTACACCCGATTTTCCATGATCTATTATTTCTTATTGCTCCATCCTAAATTACTGACTTTGGCTGTTTTTTCCTCCTGTTTTGAGGTTCTTTGCTGTCAGAATTTCAGCCCTTTTTACTTAAGAAAGTCTGAAGCTGAGGCTTTTGCAACTCTCTCTACATCTTTTTAGAATATAAAGATCTCGGAAAATGCTCTCTTATTAGCCCTTCTTGACTTGTAGTCTTTGTTTTTAATTGTTTTTTTTTCTTTTACCCATTTAAAACACACAGAATTAACTGTTAATATTTTATCATCTAGTTCTTAAAATTTTCAGTTATGCCTTCATGAATTCCCTGTGCCTCTCTTCTGACATCCAAGGATTTCCTCTGAATTGGCCTCTCTTATGTAAGTTAAATCTTTTACAACTTGCTTTAGAGACAACCGTTTGGTCTTAGCTCTGTTGGCTTTTTGCCTTTCTCTCTCTGCTAGACTTTAGAGATGCCGCTCTGCAGTCTTGTTCTGCTTTTGAGAACTCTGTTTTCACTTCGTTTGCTGCTGCTTCTCCTCTGATTGCACTGATGTCTCTCTTCCCCCCTTTAGTCCTCAGGTCTGGAATGAACATCGCTGACTCAGAGCCTCACTACACAGAATACAGAGCTTCTCAAGAGCTCGTGCCAACAGCAGATAGTAAATGATACGTTGGCAGATGCCTATTTCCAGGGCTTAAGTTCTAATAAATATTGGACTGAGACAATTTTAACCTGCCTGTTAGCCAATGAGTTATACTTATATATTGCCCAAATAATTTATTTTAACCTTTGTGAAGAAGAAAGCCATCATTTGAAACTTTCCAATAACAGTTTGGTGCTTGGACATTTGTATTACTATAAGATAATGGAGTTTGAGATATGAATTACAAATTTTGCTGAGAATGTGCAAAATGTTCATTTTTTGAGAGAAAATGTTAAATTGCAATCGTCTGTTTTATCAGAATTGATAAAGGATCTAGATTACTGCTTAACTCTTCTCTTCCTCTTGCCTAAAGCCTATTTATATTAAGAAATCACTTAGAAACAACTAGCAAATATTTTACAGAAAAATTATGCCTATGTTCCAGGCATGAATAGTAAACACTCATTCAGAGTCATTTAATGCTGGTTTGAGATTAGAATCATTTTTACTTAATAACAAGCTTATTTTAAGATAATTTTTAAAACTCAGCATAGCTGCAATTATAAAGTAAATGATAAATGTTTTTCACCTGACTGTTGGATCCAATCAATGCATTAGATGAAACTTTGCTGAAACACAGTGAATGTCATGGAAATCCTGCGTGGTTTCATCTGAGATGGTTAAGTCCTATGATACTAAAATTCTGTAATGAGTATCTGATAGGTGCTCCTGAGTACTTGGAAACCAGAAACTGTTAATACTTCATACCAAATCTCACTGTAATTTCCAAAATATTAATATACATTCATATTTATGATGCATGTGTCTGTGCATGTTCATGTATGTGAATGTGGACACATGCAGATGTCAGAGGAAACCTCAGTGTCTGCCCTCATCTTCTGTGTTTGAGATGGAATCTTTTTTAAAAAAATATTTATTTATTTATTTATTTAGTATACAATATTCTGTCTGTGTGTATGAGTGCAGGCCAGAAGAGGGCACCAGACCTCATTACAGATGGTTGTGAGCCACCATGTGGTTGCTGGGAATTGAACTCAGGACCTTTGGAAGAGCAGGCAATGCTCTTAACCACTGAGCCATCTCTCCAGCCCTGAGATTAAATCTTTATAGTTTCTACACTGCATACTGCAGGCACACTGGCCCAGGAGCCCTGAGGAGTCATGGTCTCTGTCCCCATCTCACTGCAGAAGTGCTGGCTTTACAGATATACACTACTGTGTCTGGCTTTCCCTGGGTTCTCAGGATCCAAACTGAGGTCTTTGTACTGGTGTTTTAGAAAGTGTTTTACTTACTGAATCATCTCTCCAGCCCCAAGTTAATATTCATAACCAGTATTTGAAATCCAGCATATTAAAACGTACAGACAAATATTTTGTTAAGTGTGTTATAACTTGGCGGGCTTTACACCAAGTTGTAGTCATTACTTCCTTACCCCAAGAGGACCTTAAACTTTCTTTTGATAGTATTTCTTTTGCTTCTTGTTATTTATTTTTAAAGATTTGTTTTAATTTTATATGTATCTGAGTACAAGTGTTATGTGAAGCAGACATGTAGTCATGTCTGGAGAGACCAGAAGAGGGCATCGGATCCTCTTGAACTACAGCTACAGGTGGCTGTGGGCTGTCTTGTGTGGCTGGGCACTGAGAACTCTTCCCAGGTCATCTGCAGAAGCATTTACTGCAGCTCTAGCTCAGAGGATCCAATGCTTCTCTGCCACCTTTCCAGGCTTTATGTTATATTTAAATAAAAGATAAATTATTTGAAAAAAGCTCATGAGAAACTTGATAAATTTTCATAGAATATACTCTGCATGCAACCTGAAGCAATCAAGATAATCTTTTCCTAGTGACTGCACTGTGATCTGGGGAAGCACCATCTTATTTTCTAACCCCTGGGCTGTTTGAGAGATGCTGTTTATGCTCTTGGGTATACAATTACTGAAGTATTTGGACGAAGTCATAGCCACTTTCCATTTTATATTGATTTGTACAATTTTTATACCAAATGCTGAAAATCAGACTGTCCTATGCATGCAGCTCCTAGACCCCTCTTATTCCAGTAGTGTTCTTTGAAAGAGAATGACTACTTTCTCAGTTGTGTAGATCTGGTGGCGTGCACGCTCTTTCTGTGTGAAGTGAATGGTAGGTGAGACAATAAGGGACACAAAGTGCCAGGCATAGCCAGGTGACACGCTATCTCTGAACCGTTCATGTATTGGTGGCTTCAGGCTGTGCCATCATCTTCTACAACTATGGTTCCAGACATAGCGACAACTCCATGGGATAAGGCGTACAGTGCTGTATGACTGTGTAGGGAAGAGTAGTCATTCCCCCTTGGCATAAGCTTGTACACTGTGGGGGTGAATGACATCATTTGCTTGTCCTCTCTAAGCCTCAGTAGTATCCACTTGTTTTTTTATGAAATTTGCTGTTTGTAATGAAGCATGAAAAATCCGCTTCATCCAAACTACACAATTAAACACTGTCCTGCCTTGTGCTCTATTAATATGTGTTGTCAACAATCTAGAAGGTGTTTATTGTATTGCTTTAGGAAAAGTTAATTTTTTAAAAAAAATCACTTCTCAGCGGGATTATATTACTAAACGTGATTCTGCCATTCACTCTTATGTTGCTTTAACCCTTTGGGAAAACTGATGGTGGCCTGGGAGACAGCTTGATGGGTAAAATGTTTATCATACAGTCCTAAGGATTTGAGTTTGATTTCTAGAATCCATGGTAAAAACAAACACTTAGGTGTGCTGCAATGCTCTTGTAACCCCAGATCTGGGGAAGTAGAGGCAGGCAGATCCCATGGCTTCTTAGCCCATCATCTAGTTACTTGGTGAGTTCCAAGTCAGTGAGATACCATGACTCAAAAAATAAAGTGAAGAACAATTGAGGAAGACAATTGGTGTTGACTCTACAGACTTACACACACACACACACACAGAGAGAGAGAGAGAGAGAGAGAGAGAGAGAGAGAGAGAGAGAGAGAGAGAGAGACTACTGAGAAAATCAAGACTCACAGTCCATAGCATTAACCATTGAGTGTTTGGGCATATCTGCGTCCATCTCTTGAAGAAAAAGTGTTCACCCTCCCACTTTGAGTATCAATTTGTCCAACTTCTGGGTGTTCACAAAGACTGGCAATTTCAACATCCACAAACAACTTTGAATGCCAATTGCCCAGATTTCTTCTTAAGAATAAAATTCTAAACTCTTTACTCACCAACTTTATAAATGTGGCCCCTGAGAATAGTTGTTCTGATGGATTCTTTTAGGGCAATACCGTGCAGCCCTGTTTTGTGATTAAATCTGATGACTGAGGTGAAAACCTACTAGACTCTCTCTGTTACAGAGTAGAGAGCTCTGCTTCAGAGAAACTGTCTCCAATTTCCCAGCTAATAAGGTAAGGAATTAAAGGCTCACGTCCAGCCTTCCTGGCTCCTGGCTCGGCCTTTCCCATCACCTACCCTGCACCAGGGAAACATCACAAAGCAACAGGACTGAGATTTTAGCTTTCTGAATTTTAAAAGAAAACCCAAGCATCATTATCATTAATATCTGACATCCCATAAACTTCGCTGCTGTTTGTTCTGTGATCCCAATGCAATTAGAGAGTTTGAGTGATATCAACAAAACAAACAAGATCTGAGCTCTGACTTAAAATATTCTTTATAGCGACACTATAAGTAACCCACAAGAGTAATAGTTACAACAGGTAATAATCAAGGTAAAAATGTCCCAGGTTGCCCCCTTCATCTGTTGGTCATTTACTCAGTCCCCTACCTATGTCATTTCCCTTTAGTCAAGGCATACGAAGTTACAGTAAAGAATTTATGTATTATGCCACAACAAAAATTCAGAAAACCAGTTTAACTTGTGAAAAATAAGGAAGGGCTTTTTTAATAGGCACAGCCATGGATGAGGATATGGCAGGATCTGAAGGGAACAACAAGCCTGCCTCCATCTAAGGCTTCTAGTAAAGCCAAACTAGGCTCATTCCTGTTTATGATTAAACCTCTGTTTCTCAAGTAACTGGAAATACACATGGTTCTGTACTGCCTGTTTTCAGGAATGGCAATAATGTCTTTGTTTCTAAATGTAAATGACCATCTTGCAACCAGGCCTCTGTTTCAGGAGATCGTTAGACTTGACTTGCTCTGCTTATACTTTGCTCCTATAATCTTATAATATTATTTGGCTGGACTTAAGTGTTTTCAACCCCTTCTTTCTTTGGGATAGATAAATATTATTTATCTACACTTTTCACATTTAATATATGATAACTTAGAGATACACAATATGCTAAAAAAAACTTGCCTGGCCCCTGCAAACATTTCCTTGGATTATAATTATTTATTTATTTAATGTGCATGTATTGTGAACATGTGTGATATAAGTTATCATACATATGTATGCTTGTAAGTACATGTATCCATCTGTGTGCATGTGTAGGCTGAGGTTGACATCTGGAATCTTCCTTGATCACTCACTCTTTTTTACCTTACTCATTGAAGTAGAGTCTCTCACCTGAACCCAGAGTTTGCTGAGATAACTGGCCTCACTTCAGCTTGCTCTGGGTCGCCCCTATGGCTGCCTTCAGAGCATACAATTGCAGGTGATGCCAATTACACATTGGCGGTCTGAGCTCTAACCCTCACACTTAGGTGGCAGGAGCTTTAAACACAGAGCCGTCTCCCCGGCCTGGGATGTACTATTAGAAGTGAACATCCATATGTAAGAACGGCTCACATTTTAAACATCACTGCTTTGTCTTGCCAAGTTCTCAGAAATGACTCTATACTTTTGTGCTTATTCAATGAAAGCAGAACAAGGGAAAAGTTGTAATTCTTTTGTGTGTGTCTGATCAGAAAGTACTTAACATTTTTTACTATTTCCTGAACACTTCTGTATCCTCTATCTTGATCTGGTTGCTCATTACCTTTTGCTTTTTGTTATAAGCTTTACGTTATTAAAAACTATGTAACATGTATGACTTTCATTTCAGTACATTGGTATTGTAAATATGTTCCAATTTGTTATTTTAATTTATTGATACTTTTAATGACAAGTTTAGTCGTCATGTCTCCAATGTTTTTTTCTTGAGAAAGGGTCTCACTACATATATGCCATCATTATCTATCAACCTTCTTTAATATTTATGGGCTTCCTGGCATCTGTAGATTAGAAAATACTCCATGGTTTTGCTCCTCCTTTTCAGTGTAAACATTGAATTTCTTGTGATTTATGTTGGTATCTACTATGAAGTAGAACTTTGGATTTTTATTGTTATTATTTTCAGGTCCAAAGGAAACTCCACTCTCCTACAATTCTGGCCTATTCCCTTCTATCAAAGGAGCCATTTCCTCACCACTGCCAGAAGTGACACATGGCTGTCGGTGGTACCTGTTGGACACCAAAGTACATGCTGGCCTCTGATTTTCCTCAGTATCACAGCTGCCATGGCTCCTCTCACCCTGTCCGCTAGCCCAAGCTCTCCAGCTCATGGTTTTTCCATCCCTAGCTTCTCATTCCCATGTAACTCTACCATCTTCCCCTTGTGCTCTTTTCTGACTTCCCCTCTTTGTCTTCCCGCCTTGTCCTCCTCTTTCTAGGTTGGGCTCTTTCTCTTCCCCTCCTGCTCCATGCCATTCTGATGGAGGAAGGTCATTGGTTGATTAAATAAAGAAGCTGCTTGACCTGATAGGTTAGAACATAGGTGGGAGGAGCAGACGCTGGGCGGAAGAGGAAGTGAGGTCAGAGACTCAACAGCTCTTCTCTCAGGGGGCAGACGCCTCAGAGAGACACGATGCTCCACTCATGCGGGCAGAGGCGAGAGCTCTGCTCTCTGAGGCACACGTGATGAAGCTCTGACCCAGGATGGATGTAGGCTAGAAGCTTCCCAGTAAGCGCACCCAGCTGTGCTACACAGATTATAAGAAATGGGCTAGTCCAGGTGCGAGAGTTAGCCTAGAAGACGCTAGATAGAAATGGGACAAGCAGTGATTAAAAGAATACAGTATCCGTGTAATTATTTCGGGTAAAGCTAGCCATGCGGGCGGCCGGGTGCCGGGGATGCAGCCCCGCTGCCCCTGTTACTACACCATTCTCTCATGGTCGAGCCCAGTCTGCTGGTCATGCTCAGTCTATTACTTCCTCTCTCTGCTCTGGGATCTTTCACATGATTCTGGCTGTACTCTCCACCATATCTACAATAAAAGCCTTCCCATCAATTATATCTTGGAGCTGTCATTTTCTCAGTTTATGTAATTACATCATAATCTGTATCAACTTTTGTGATTTTATCTTAATGGGATTTTTGAGTAACAAAAAAAGAAGGAAGAAATAAAAAGGATTGAGAAAGAGAGGGCTGCAGAGAAAAAGTGGAGAGCAATGGAGAGAGGAAAGATGGAGGACAGAGGGATAAAGAAAAGAACGAGAGATGGAGAATGAAGGGAAGAAGAAGGGGAAGAAGAAGAGAGGGAAGAGGGCAAGGAAGAAAGAAGGAAAGGCAAGGGATGGAGGAAAGAAGGAAGGGATCAAGGAAGTGGGGGAGAACGGTACGTATAGTACATAAAGACATTCATGTCCTCTTCCTATAGATTGTTCAAACAGGGAGGGAGGAAGAAGTTGAGGTGGTAATAAGTCTCTCTCTCTCTCTCTCTTTCTTTCATATTTTATCATTAGGTTAACACAGGACTTTATTTAGTTGTGTCTATGAAGGGAATCAGATCTATCATGTCTCTCTTTCCTTTTTCTGGACTATTTCAAGTACCTCAAGGGAGTCCCCAACTCAGGTAGACAAAAGTGACCTTGAGCCCCTGATCTTCCCGAGTCTGCCTCCTCACTGTTGGGCTTACAGATATATGCGATTACACCCACTTTACATGGGCTGCTGGGGATCTAATCTAGTGCTTCCTGCATGCCAGGCAAGCACTCTATCAACTGAGCTACAATTTCAACCCCATTCTTCATTTTATAATGAACATTTACAAAGGGTACATACGGGAAAACACAATCTTACAGATCTGGAGGAGGCAGCTCAGAGTTCCATTTCTTTAGTTGTTCACACCCTTGGTCAGAGCAAAGTTAAACACTGGGTGCCCAGCTCATGATGGCAGGAGCTAACAGGAGCTCCTGCTGTCTACCATAGATACAAAGCTGCCTGGTGGACTTTATTTTGTTTAAAAGGATGACAACCACTTGTCATTGTTTGTGGATTCCAGGTTGGTGACTTGCTAAAATGCATTTGTAATCCCCAAATCAATACTGACTTTTAGTCACTTGAGAACATGTACATTCACAGAGTGGTAAAACATTTGAGTTGCTTGACACATGACATGTGTGTCCCTCGCTGAAGAAGAACAAGATGATACCCTGCCTTCTCGTTTCAGGTCATGACATGTGTGTCCCTCGCTGAAGAAGAACA
>NC_022036.1:461764-479143 GCF_000317375.1 Microtus ochrogaster
AGATGATACCCTGCCTTCTCGTTTCAGGTCATGACATGTGTGTCCCTCGCTGAAGAAGAACAAGATGATACCCTGCCTTCTCGTTTCAGGTCATGTAGAAGACAAACGTCCTTTTCACACTCTATTTCATGCCACAGTTTTGTACTTTATATCAGTGATGCTACAATCGTGGATATTGAAACAACAGAAATCTTAGTTTAATTAGGTCCTTCTCTTGCTGTCACATGAACTTATTATGCCTGGTGTTTCTGTCCAACTAAAATGTCTTTGATTACCCAGTGAAGCCCATGTCTTTGTCCTTGGCATCTTTAAGGATCATCACAGCCAAAAATAATGGTTTCGCCTGAGCCTCTAGAAGGGATGAAGTTTTCAACCACACCATGTATATGTTCTAAACATTCTACTTGGACATACTATGTGACACGCAGTGACTTGTCCCACGACTTTTCTTGAGCTCAGTGGAAGTGATTGCATTTTCTTATCAGATCAATAAAGGGCTTTATTTGTGTTGTCTCTACCAAGGGAATCATGCATTCTTACAAGAAGGCTGTTAAAACAGTAAGAATGTACATTGTACAAGTCCAGTTTCATGTAGCTGTTTCACACACACCCTAAAGGTGTGATAAATAGTGACAGGGATAATTTCTGGGTTCATAACTATGTCTTTTTCAAATTATTAACCAAATGATCAGATTGTATGTGATACACAGAAAGAACTAGCAAGTTAAGGAATGCCACAAACTACAGAGCTATAGGGAGGTGACTCAATCGCCAAATCAGAGGTCTTCCTTTTATTTAAGAAAATACTTCACACTCTTACCTATAATGTACTACCAGGACGATATAAGGAAATTCTATTGTTGTGGAACAATCCTTCTGTATATTGTGACACTGTGCCATTCTCATTGTTAGTAAAAAGTTGATTGTCTGATAGCTAGGCAGGATTTTGGGGGTAGAGAGAATTCTGGGAAGAAGAAGGCTAGGGTGAGAGGAGCCACCACTGAGGCATGGAGAGAAGGCCTAGGTGCAAGATGAAAAAGAGGTGATACCACGTGACAGAATGTAGATTAATACATAGGGCTAATTTAAGTTGTAAGAGCTAGTTAGTAATAAGCCTGAGATTTTATAATTAATATTGGGTCTCAGTTTCGGTTGTTTGGGAACTGGCAGGCATGAAAGAAAGTCTGTCTACATTCTACTACATTTCACTACAGGCAGTATGGATAGTAGCAGCAGAGTGTACATTCAGGAGCAGAAGAGGCCCTGTAGTTAACAAGGAAGGCTCTCCCTTTTGTACTCTAGGAGAATCAGTGGCTCCCTGAGAACAGTCAGCTCGAAGAAGCAAAGATTAGGCATGGAGAATGGAAACCACCCTGAAATAATACTATATCCCTTATCCAACTCGATGACATGAAAACTCGTAGTAAAGCATTTCATGAAATTGCAGGTCTGAGATTCATATTTATATAATATAATATAATATAATATAATATAATATAATATAATATAATATAATATAATATAATTCAAAGTTCTCAATGGAGAATTAACTACTTTATTTACCAAACAAATCTAATGTGAAGACTACTTGTTTATTCTTTTGTTGTTTTGTATGTGTCTGTATGTATACATGTTGATGTATTGTAAGCACACTTGTATGTATATATACATATGTGAATGTGTAAGCATGTGTTATATATGTACGTGTATGTATAAGCATATGTTTGTGTGTACATACACATATATGTTATGCATGTGTGTGTAGAGGTCAGGAGCAATCTTGGGTATTGTTTCTCAGGCACTGTCCACCTTTTTGAGACAGAGTCTCTCATTGCCTTGAACTTATCAACTAGGCTGAAATGGCTAGCAAGCAGCAGGGGTCTGTTTGTCTGTGTGTCCCCAGCAGTGGTATTTCTACTACATGCCACCATGCCTAGCTCTTTAAAATGGGTTCTTGGGACAGAACTTAATTCCTCATGCTTACAAGACAAGTATTCTGCCCACTGAGCTGTCTCCCAGATGTACTGATTCTTTACATTTTCCATAAAATTGGTTCTATGCTATCCCATTGGTATATTATAAAAATAAGCCATATTACTCTAATGGTGACATTTTATTATGTATAGAACGAAGAGATGCCATCCACAGAAGAACTTTGATGTTCAAAGGGTAAGGATAACTTTCCTGGAGGCTTCAAACTTAATAAGTTACAGGAACCCAAGTGACTATCAAATAAGAATTTTCCAATTTTCCATTCTTCATAAATTTTAAAAGCTACTTATCACTTTTGGCTTAGAATGAATGTGAGGATGATATTTCCTACAGTCCCTCCTTCTGATCCTCCATGGGACAGTGCCCTGACGGGATGAGACTGTGAAGTGAGGCCTCTGGGGGAGAGCAGGCCATGGGGAGGATAAGTGCTTCTATGGAGGTCTCCCAGAGCTCTCTGCGCTTCTGCCTTGTGATACAGCAGGAATCAGCAGTCTGCAACTCAGAAGAGTTTCCTCAGAACGAACCATGCTAACCCTCAGTTGTCTGACCTCTAGTTCTCAGAGCCATAAGAAACACAGTTCTGCTATTTACAGTTTACAGTGTTCTGTTATTGTGCCCCTAAGGGTAGAGGGAACTGCTATTCCACTTTCACAATCAGGAACTGGAGCTAAGCTTCCATGCCTATGGTGTTGTGAGTTATGGTGAGTTTAGACTGTCATGGATCCATTATGGACTCAGGACTCAAACACACCAGAAGCAGACCCAATCACTTCTCCATCTCTTCCCATTTCCTCAAGATTAGTGGACCTTCTACCCAGTGTAATCATCTCCTGAAGCTGTCTTCCCTAGGGACAGTGAGGTCCTACCTCCAGGATTCATCCTCCAGATGTCCCCACCCCTAAATCATCCAAATAGCAGATATGTCACGTGACCACGTTTCCATCACAGTGTAATGCCACAGAGCTCAGACCTGCCTGCTTTGAATTCACCAGCTAAGACTCCCTGTGGAAACCCTGCTCAGCTGCACCCTGGCTACAAAAAAAAAAAAAAAAGAAAGAAAGAAAAGAAAAAAAAAAGAAACAAGGGTGTCTGTTATGAGCAGAACATTGATCTCACATCAGACACTTAGGCATCGGGCTACCTGCCAGGCTAAAAGAATTATCTTGTGAGAGACACCTTGTAGGCACAGCCACATTTTCTGGAGGACTGTCTGGTCAGTGTTAGAAGTAATAGCCACTCTAGCAATAGATACTAAGTTCCAAGGAAACAGTATAGCGTGGCATAACCATAGCCTATTGGCTGAGCTTGATTTGAGCCCACATCTACACGGGTCTTGAACTTACAATGTTCTCATTTTTACTGTTAAATCTCTTATGCTTTTGGTGGCTGGAAGCAGAGTCTACTTGGCCTGGAACATTGCCAAGTAGACCAGGCTAGCTGCCCTAACAGCTTCCAAGAATATGCCTGTGTCCATACATACTGTAATGTTTTCCCTGCCTTAGTTTTTAAATTTATTTTGATGAGGGTCTCATGTGGCCCGGGCTGGCAGGCTCTGACCTGCACATGTTGCATGGATTACCTTGAGCTTCTGATCTTCCTGCTTCCACTTCCTAATGACTGGGAACACAGGTATAACATTTTAAAAATACAGATTTATTATGGGCCATTTTCACATATGTTGCAAGTTCTAGTGAAACACGTCTTGTATCCCGTTGGACATGAAAAATACTTACTCATTGAAAAGTGGAGCTCAACACTGAAGAATCACATAGATCCCTTTGAACAATCAGAGGCAGTGGAGGAAAGTAGGGGAGAGGGTTGAAAAGGGCTATGAAAATATTTAGAAAAATCACTGGTAGGATCCCTGAATAAGTGTTTGGCTTAGTCGAAAGCACACTGACAAAGAAGACTGCATAAGATTCTTTGGGTAAAGAAAAACAATTAGCACACTGTCTCAAAGTCACTCAGAAACAAAGAAAGCAAAATAGCAACACTGGGGGATTTCCCAAGCACATTCTGACCCAGGTCAGGTGTCTGCTCCATCATGTAACCAGGGAGGAAAGGGGAAAGAAGGGAGAGGAACAGAAATGCTGGTTCAAGCTGGTCTTTCAATTACAAGAAAACTGTGCTTCCTAAGACACCTGTGAAGCATTGTAAAGCAGCCAGCAAACAATGAATGCTTTTTAAATGCAGTAATCAAAGCTTTGCTTGACAGGTTAGGCTCGAGCCTTGTAAGGAGCAACTCTACAGACTGAAGGCACAGTAGTGAATGCAGAGCTCCCTGTTGGCTTCTTGTACCAAGTATATGTATTTGTTTCCCGGGAAGTCTTGTAAAAATCAATGTCTTTGTTACATCCATTATCACAGCACATGGTTTTATAACGGTTAATAATGCGGGAATCAGAGGTGTGTTGACTATTTGCCTACGTGGGGGTAATTGTCAAACAGGCTTTTTGTGCTTTGCGAGGACTGAAAACTGGTTTAGCAACACACTTAATTCTCAGTTAGTGACACCAAGACTCATTGGGGGGTGGCAGCGTATCAGGCTGATGGAATATGCATCCCATCAAAATGACAGAGACATAGTGTCACACTGTAAAGAGGTGCTTTTAGCAGGTGAACGGCTGCATCAGCGCTGATATTTACAATTATCTAGAGAGCATTTAAATTTGCACATTATTCTCAATAATACTTTAGGCAACATTTGTGTGATACCTGAGCAGCAATGTTTTGCAGACCGAAGTCTCTTGCAGACTGGATAGGGAACCATGACATATTCTAGATGATTCTTGGTTGAAATTCACTTGTTGCCTCCTGCATTACATGCCACAATGTGAACGCTGGTTTAAAATATGCTGACTGTGACTGTCAGTTTGGGAGAAAAAAGCTCTGTATTTATACAATCATACTGAGGACACTGCAAAAGGGAGAAGATAAACAGCTTCCAGGTGGGATTAAGAGAGCAGCAGCTGGGTCTAGTGTGGATAATGTGCACCTAAGAGGCAGCGTGCCCTCTGCCCAGGAAAAGTGGAGAGGAGTAAGTTTGGCTGAACAGTTAAAAGTAGCTATTAAAGAGAAAGGAAACATTGAGAATGGATGGTAGATCCCACTTAGCAGAGAGCGGCGTGGAATCAAGACCACGGTTCCCTTAAGTGTGATTGCAGACGTTTGCAGAGCCAGAGAGGGATCACTCTCCTAGGACAGTGAAAGGCAGCCTTGTGGTCCCAAGCAGGAGCTAGAAACCAAAGAAAGATCATCCTCATTTCCCACTAAGTCCCTCGCAGTTCCTGGCAGTACTCTTACCTTTGTGCCCCTGCTGGAGGCTACTGGAGACCCTTCACATTCACAGCTGTAGTCTACCAAATCTACTTGATTAAAAAAGGAAGAAAAGTTGTGGGTATCAGCTGCACTCTGATATGACTATAGTCAGTGCTTCCAAACTGCACACATAAAATGGGACAGTAAATTTTATCATGGGCTCCTCCCTAGTGTCGTAGCTATGCACTTGAAAGAAAAGAAATCAGGCAACACAGAAGCTATAGGAGTATCTTGGCCCGTTGTGATTGAGTTGACTTTTGACATTCTCAGCTCCAACACTGACAAAGGCTTTCTGCTTGGATACGTTACTTTGTTTCCTATTCGTGTGTGTGTGTGTGTGTGTGTGTGTGTGCGCGCGCGCGCGCGCGCTTACAAAGGCCACTAGAGGATGTCAGAACCCTGGAGCTGGAATTACAGGTATTTGCCAAATGCCTAGCTAGTTCCATGGGAGCCATGATCACAACTCTGGGTTTCATGATTGCACAGCAAGTGCGCTTAATCACCAAGTCATTTCTCCAGCCAAACATTTCTGAATGCAGGATAGGCTGCAGCTCGTTTCTGAATGTCTGAACAGAGGACTTCAAGGTACACTCCAGCCTTTTAAATATAGAATTTAACTGTATATATATTTAATAACGCGGGTGGTCTTTGGTTCTACCATTTTAACCTTGGTAAGAACCATAAATTGGTGGAAATTGAGTACCAGTAGAGGCTTGTAGACCTAAGTGTGATTATTTGAACCTTGTGGTAATTTAGAATTATTTGAAACTGAACTAATGATATCTGTCCCCTAACAGGTGGAATTCTGAGGCTGCTCATAATCTAGGTTTAGTTATGGTTTATACAGACTTTGAAAAATTATAACGCCACACAAGAGAAGAAGAAAGAGGAGGTAGATGGTAGGGGGAGAAGAAGAAGGTAGGTGCTACCAGAGAGAACATTCCACCTGGGTAAAAGGTTTTACCCCCACAAGTTTTCTGCATTGCTAACAAATGCAAACTGTAATCTTCAATAAGTCTTGGGGGGGTGACAATTATTTTCTCTGTTCCTGCCTTTCTCTGCTCCAAATGGCATCCAAATGTCCACCGCAGCTGTTCATGACTTCGTAAGGAGTGCTTGTGGTTTGAATGTGAAATGTGCCTTATAGGCCCATGTGTTTGAACAGTTGGTCTCCAGCTGGTAGTAGCTGGATGGCTGTGGAACCTTGAGAAGGTGGAGCCTTGCTGGAATAAGGGCATTATTGGTTTTGCAGTCTGGTTCTACTTCTGTTTCTCCCTCTGCTTTCTGTGTCTGGATGTACTATGCTCCTGCTGCCTCACTTCTCCACCATGATGGGCCATCTCCCTCTGGAACTGCAAGCACAAAAGTCCTCTCCCCAGAGTTGTTCATTGTAGAAGGGGTTTACCACAGTGACAGAAAAGGATCCATACATGGTTTCAGCAGAGCTCAGTGTCGCTTGCTCTATAGCCACATCTCAGGGTTGGGGACCACTGTCACATAGTAGCAGATCCTTCTTGTTAATGGCTCACCTTCTTTGCAAAGGGCCTAGATTTGCAGAGAGCTAAATTTCCTGAAGGCACAGTAGTCCATGAAGTACAAATGCCCCTTTCAACTGGTGGATGATCGCAGTAACATCAATGTTATCTTATGACAGGATATGAAGACAGGGGATCAGGGTGCTAGGGTCAGACTAAGCTCTCAGGCAAGCTCTGCTTCTTTAGGAATGAATGATTTTTATTTATTTATATTGCACATCTATAAATTAGGAGCAGAAGTCATGGTAGAAATTTGAGTAGTGTACTTATTCGGAACTGTTTCAAGCATGTTTCCATCTTCTCTCTCCTATACATGTGCACACGCATGTGCACACCCTTGCCCATAGTTCAACCTGTCAATTAGATACACATATAGAAAGATTGCATCTTATAAGGGAATAGGACTGGAGCTCAATGTTGGTGTGTCTTTATAATGAAGGGTAGGGTTTGTAGATAGAAAGGTGTGTAATAAAAACCTATTTGAACAGGTTCTGAATATTATTCATCTCTTAATTCTGCCTACAGGTTAGAATTACCTAGAGGGTTAGGACATACTGAGGCTAGGACTCTTTTCCAAAGTGATTAAGACAACTGAGGATGGTCCTTGGGTATCCCACTGTGGCTTCTAGATATCTAAGGGTGAGACGGGTAAAATTCGGAAATCTGAACTGCTTTTGGACATCTGGGGTCTTGTTCTGGATATTTGAGGTGAGATTCTGGATATCTGAGGTTGGGGTTCTGGACAGCAATGATATATTTACAATGGAGTTGCAGGGCTAATTTTTTCCTTTTTCTAAAGGAAAGGCTTTAGACTAAAATGCTTTAGACTTTCCAGATGAGCCTTCCCATGCTTGGCAGCTTATGTGGAACATACATTATTTTTTAAATGAGCACATAAAACTAAATCACTTTCATGTTTTTGCTTATTTTCGAAGACTTTTTACTTATTTGACTTATTCTTTTTTCCTGAGCTTATTTTGGGCACAGTTTCATTTTCAAAATTCAAACATTTGCCCGAAGCTACATGTGAATTTAAAGAGCAACAAGTGAATTTTAAGTAGGTGAAACTCTCAGGAGGAAGAGCCAACATCTGAAGTCGAAGCTAAGAAGGCCTTATTTATACAAGGCTGGCTCTCTGGCCAATTTAGAGAGTGAAGGGGATCACTCTGTTTACGCCTAAGGAACAAAGCTGCTTTGGTGGAAAGAACAGACAATTCTTCCTAATGAAGTCTCTGTTTAGTGAGTCAGGAGGCAGCCACCACAGGAAAAATGTCAGAAATGAAAGCCATCTTCCAGCCTCTCTTCCATTGCTTTGTCATCTCAGAGACTCCTTTAAAGCTGCATGAGACAGTACAAGCACTACAAGTGACTGGTGGAGGGGGCGTGGGTGTATGAGAGCTTTTAATACTGCAGTGTGTCACAAATAGTGGCTCCAAGCATCTTTGGCTCTTCTTCGTGTCCCCACTTTTTGGTGAGTGTTGCATAATGGCAGTGAAGAGCATGAGCCTGTCACTGGGAAACTCATAGAATAGTCCCCAGTCAGCACGGACTGGCTGACATGAGGTACATCATGGGTTCCTCTTTATTGTCTACTTGACCGGATTAAGGAATATGCAGAAAATGGAGATCTGATGAAGTATTACTTCTGGGAGACCGGCCTGTGAGTCAGTGGATGAAGTGACAAAATCCACTTGAAGTCTAGATAGGATAAAAAGAAGAAATCTCCCCTCTCCCTGCTGCTCAGCAGAAGCATCGCATTTCTATTGCCTGTGCACATCACGACTCATGGTTCCCTGGCCTTTGGACTGTGAACTAGCATCCTCAAGATCCTTAGGATTGCTGTTTCTGGCCATGACTTCCCTTTTCTGAGGCCTTCAGACATGGACTGAGTCACACTACCAGTGTCTCACGGTCGCCAGCTCATAAACTATGTTGTTTACTTTTGCGTCTCTGTGACAGTATCTGGCAGGAACAGCCTAATATAGAGCAACATTTATTTTTAGCCCAGTGTTTTAGATCATCTCATTTCATCACCATGGGTTAGGCAATGTACAACTAATGGTGGTAGACGTATATGATGGTTGCTGTTTATCTTGTGGCAGGCCAGAAGGCAGAGAGAACAGGGCCAGAGCCAAGGGCTGGATGAGCTGTAACTGTCACACATCCACATCTAGTGAGCTATTTTTACTGGTCAGTCTCACCTCCTGAAGCAGTACCACCAGCTGGGATAAAACACTCAAAACACGAGCCTGTGGGGAATATTTCAGATTCAAATAGTAGCACAGAGTACCCACCATAAAACTTCTCAGCCTGTATAAACATATAAACATGTGAGTCAATTCTCCTAGTAAATATCTATCTATCTATCTATCTATCTATCTATCTATCTATCTATCTATCATCTATCTATCTATCTATCTATCTATCTATCTATCTATCTATCTATCTACCTACTTACCTATCATCACTTATCTACCATCAGTACATTTTATTTGTTCTGTCTCTATGGAAAATATCACCATGCCCTTAGTTTAGTTATTCTAATAGAACCAATTAAAAAATGCTTACTCACCCTAAGTAATGGGGTTATTATAGGCACAAATGAAACCATGGAAAATATTCTGAAGCTCTTATGTAACTCCAGTTCAGGACACATTTAGTGGGCATCTAGCATGTGAAAGGGCAGGTTAAACTCTTGGGTTCCCTATGAGATGACCCAGACATCCAGTAGCGGTATACAGTTTGTGGAAGGGAAGAGGCAGGTATACCCAAGAAAATATTATAGTGAGAAAATCCTCTAATAAATCATGAATAAGGCACCCTGGGTATTTTAATGAGGTGTAAGCAGTGGATTCTGCTGGGATGTCAGGAGGCAAAGGAACACATCAAAGAAGTGTCCTAGATATTTGAGCTGGCAGAGTTTCAACTGTTCGAGAGGAACTAGGAAAGGGGCATATGCATCAGACGTACCCAGTGCTGATGAGAACCAGAATGATTGACAGTGGGTTTGAAGTAAAGCAGCTGGTGGGTCTGGAGGGATAGATTGAGCCATCAGACTGTGAACTGACATGAAGACCATGCTGTATGGATTATATTATATTTCATAGCTAATAAAATTTATATTATGAAAGGCGGTGACAGGAAAATTCTAGGATTAATTCTTTACATGAATCTTTACATTAATTATAATGATATCTTTAGGGCCTTGGGGATATACTAATTTTTATTTTCATTTTCCCCTAACATTTGAAGTCATAAAATTTATACATCAACCTAGATTTTATGAGAGTTGGGACACTAGTAGTTAGGCCTAGAGCTTAGCGAACTGCATGAGAATTATGTTAATTTTTATCAGTGACCTAGAAGTAACACGTTAATGTTCATAAGCCCAAAGAAGCAACAAGTTGTTACATAAAGATTCAGGTTACCCCAGTGCATGTGAATCCTCATGAGTCTGAATTTAGAGAACTTGTTATGGAGAAACAGCTGATCCAGGAAGGCTTCATAAGTGCAAAACAGCAGAGTTATAGAGATCTGTTTGAGAAGGACCCCCACAGACTCCCATATTTGAATGCTTGATTCCTGTTGGTAGAATGGCTTTGGAAGGATTAGGAGGTGTGGCCTTGTTGGAGGAGGTGTGTCACAGGGGTGGCCTTTGAGATTTCAAAAGCCCATGCCATTTCCAGTTATCTTTCTCTGCTTGTTGGTTGTGTCTCAAGATTGGTTGTGTCTCAAGATTGGTTGTGTCTCAAGATTGGTTGTGTCTCAAGATTGGTTGTGTCTCAAGATTGGTTGTGTCTCAAGATATGAGCTCTCGGCTACTACTCCCATGCCATGCTGGCTGCCTGCTGCCATGCTCCCTGCCATGACAGCCATGGACTCACCCTCTGAGACTGGAGGCCTCGAGAGAGTGAGTCATCATTCTAGAAGTTGCCTCTTCACAGCAATACAAAGTAACTAAGACAGGAGCCATTTCTCCTTTCACATAGACCATCATCATCTCTGTTGTTTCTGGGAATTTCCAAATGTTCCCACTACAGAACAGGAAAGAGAGGCCAAAGAACAGCAAAGCAATCAAGGGGAACAGAATGAGGCTCTTCCTTAACTCAGGCATCTCAGTCGTTATAGTTATGTGAGATAGTACCCTGGAGGGAAACTCGGGGGGAAATGGGGGTTTTATTTATTTCTACAATAGTATTGCCATGGAAGAACCTTCAGATGTAAGACCTAGTTCCGTATAGAATTTCAGAGGAATAGGATGACCCTATGTTTCTATTTACATCTGACTGTGGCAAGAAACTTTAGAAAGAAAAAATAAAGTTTATTCCATAGATCTTCCAAAAGAACTGATCAGTCCTTCTCAGAAAGAGTCTTAAGTATAATTAAAATCAATTTCTCATACTTCGGAGGAGTAGGATTAGTATGGATTCTCCAGAGAAGTACATACGTATGTGAATGTACATGTACTTGCCTGTGCATGTATTTACTTTCAAGAAATTAGTCTAACAGTAAGTTACACAAGAGCTAGACAGCTAGGGCTATTACACAGAGAAACTATGTCTCAACACCACCACCACCCCCAAAAAAAGGAGGAAGAAGAAGAAGGAGGAGGAGGAAGAAGAGGGGGAGGAAGAAGGAGGAGGAGGAGGAAGAGGAAGGAGGAGGAGGAGGAGGAAGAGGAAGAAGGAGGAGGAGGAGGAGGAAGAGAGAGAGAGGGAGAGAGAGAGAGAGAGACTGGCCCATGTGATGAGGAAGATGAAATGAACAGTCCCAAGATCAGCAGTCAGCAAACTGGAGACTGAGGACAGCTAATGTTAGCACCAGTCTGAGTGACAAGCTCAAGAGGCAAGAGGAGACTATATTCTATTGACATCTGAAGATACAGACACAATATGCTCCAGTTCAAATACTGAAGCAGGCATCTCTCTTTAGGCAGCTTTTGCATCCTGTACAAGACCCCTCTTGCTAAGATGGAGACCATCAAATAAGGGTGAACAATCTGCTTTACTGGACAACTAACTCAGGTGCAAATCTCACCCAAAAATGCTTTTGTGGATACATTAAGAATGTTGTATGGTCAAATGTATAAACATTGTATGGCCCAGTTTCAAGTAGACACACTAAAATGACCAGTCCCAGAAGTGCTCTGTGCAAGAAATGCCATACTCCCCAGTGCTATCATGACAACATTCCTCTCTCTACACTACATGGCCTCCCTCCCAGACACCCAAAGTAGGGCCTTTTGTGGGTTGCAACTCAGTGGATAATCCAAAGATGAGATAAGGCCCAGCATCTATGGATTTAAGTTAAGGATTGGTCTTAGTGCTTCCTCCTACCAGATTAAGTGAGAAATACATTGCTGCTTTCTTTACTGTGTTTCAATTTGGATGAGATTTGTGAAGGGCACAAGACCCTTATTAGTTCTTTTCTGTGACTGTCATAAAATACCCCACCAAAGTAACAAAAGAGAGAAAGTGTTATTTGGCTTAATTTTCAGGTTGCAGTCCATTATTGTGCAGAAACTAGGGTGGCAGGAACTTGAAGCAGATAGTCACATTATTGTCACCCTCAAGAGCAGAGAGAAATGAATTAATGCATGGATGCTTGTGCTCAGCTGGCTCCGTCCTTTTCATGCTGCCCAGAGCCCAGCTTTTGTCCACCTACATCTCCTAATGTGGATGTTACATGTCAGAAATTCTACCACTCGGGCAAATTCACTTATTTCTACAATATTCTGTTTGACACATATCTCTTTTCTATATTGAAGCATCTTGTGCCTGTTTCTCTTCTGAGCATGATACTAGGGGCTGCCTTGCCAGCACTCACAGAAAGGAAGTTTTCTTCTGTTCCCTTTTTTATTTGCTTATTAGAGTCTTTCAGTTGAGGCCTAGGATTTACTATGTAGCCCAGGGTGGTCTTAGACTTATAGAGATCCACTTGCTTCTGCCTTCTGAGCTCCGGGACTAAAGGAACATTGTCACCATTGCTGACATTTCTTTACTTTTAAAAACATGTCATCACAGGTTTGGGGAGATGAGATGCTGTCAATAAAGTGCTTTTCATGTGTGATGGTTGAATACTCAGTCCCAAGTCACCAGGGCTTGCTGGCCAGCTAGTGTTGCTGAATCAGTGAGAAACTTTGTCTCAAAAAATAAAGTAGAGAGTGATAGAATATGTCCAATATCATTCTCTGGTCTCACCACACATGAACACATATGTATATGTGAGCGTATATACACACATATAAACAGATATCTTATTGGTTTTTTTCCATTTTGACACTCTTGGCTATCTGTTTCTCTATGATTGACATCTCTAATTTTTTACCTGGAATAAAATACAGGAGAAGTACTAAGGAGAGTTAGCATGCTTGGTGGCTGGGTTTCTGGGAGAAAAGAACATGTAAAGACTTTTAAAACACATCCTCCATTTTTAGTCCCATGTCTTGCTCTTTGTCTCTGCTGGGATTTGTATCCTAAGTCTTGGGTGTTGTCATTTATGTCCTTCCCATGTTAACAGCCCACATTTTAGAAGTCACCTCATTTACTGATTGTATGGAAGTGAGATTTAGGGCTTATCATGGCTTTACATACTGACTTTTGATTAGGCCTTTGTTTATTCATCTATCTAGATCAGGCCTTTGGAGTACCCAGTGTCTCTATATCCAGAACTCCAGCATATAAAATAAGTGTGTAAAAACTTCCTGGAAGTTGGGGAAAGCTTAAGAAGGCAACCCTGGAGAATCTGATCTAGCATCTAAAGCATGGAGGACTCCTTGGTCATTTATCTAACTGAATGTATGTAGCTAATTGAACCAGTCAGGTTGATGAATCATCTAGGATTCATGCCTCTAGGCATGCCTGTAGTGAACTATTTTTTTGATTTGGTTAGTTAATGTCGGAAGAATAGCCCAAGGTCATCATTCCCTGGAATGAGTATAATCATACTCTGATTTCTAATTGTGTATGCAACATGACTAGCTGCTTCAAGCTCCCAAGCCTTAAATTTCCCATCATGATGGACTAGATCTTGAACTGTGAGCCAAAATACTCCCCCTCCACTTAAGTTGATTTTATCAGGGTAATGCACAACAAAATAAAAAGAAACAAATGGGACATAGACTTAGAGCAGCTTTGCATTCCTTCAGCCACGAGACAGAAAAGGAAGGAAGACTGTCAAGCAGCCAGATATAGAAACGGAGGCCTGTACTGTATAAGGTGTATTTAATGTGTGAGTCCCTTCCAGGTCTGCACCTAGGAAGCTGGGCAAGTGGGAGACCTATAACCATTGGAATCTGGCATTTATATTCATCACTGATGTATGGACTTTGGCTAACATCTATCACTGTGCAACTCTATGCAGTCATGAATCCATGGGCTGTAATGGAGTAGAATTGGAATAAATCAAGGATCACATGTCTATGACATGTATATGAGATCTCTCCACTAAGATTAGATTTCAGAGTATGGCAGCTGGCAAGATACCCCAACATAATAGACAGTCATCTAATTGGACTTAGGACACACTCAATAGGAAAGAATTCATGCCAGATAAATGTAGCTTTTATCCTTCATCAACAAAGTTTCTTTGGTAACAGAGACTTGTATAGAGATCCTGACTGGTCAAAATCTAGAGAACAACTCATTGTGGGGCACCCAGCCCCAAATGTAGATCTATAATGTATCATCCCCAAGGCTCAAAGAAAATTGAGGATGCCAGGGTAGAAAGACTGTAAGAGACAGAAGATAAGAATGTCTGCTCTGAGATAGTAATTCTATATATTTCAAGAAAGTTGTATCTAGGAAATCTCAACAATATGGTCACCTAAACAAGACCTGAAAACTGACAATACCAATTGACATGCCAACATTTGATGGAGGAAGGTCATTAGTTAAGTAATAAAGAAACTGCTTGGCCTCATAGGTTAAAACATAGGTGGGAGGAGTAAACAGAATAGAATGCTGGGAGGAAGAGGAAGTGAGCTCACACTCAACAGCTCTCCTCTTGGGGGCAGACACCTCAGAGAGACACCATCCTCCCCTCTCCCGGGCAGACGCACGCAATGAAGCTCTGACCCAGGATGGACATAGGCTAGAATCTTCCCGGTAAGACCGGTGCTACACAGATGATTAGAAATGGGCTAAATTAATATGTGAGAACTAGCCTAGAAGAGGCTAGATAGAAATGGGCCAAGCAGTGTTTAAAAGAATACAGTGTCCGTGTAATTATTTCGGAGCATAAGCTAGCCAGGCGGCCAGGGTGCTGGGGACACAGCCCCGCCGCTCTTACTACTACAGAATGGCTCTTATTACAATAAACATTGATGGTGGAAATTTCACAAATGTTGAATCCAGATGAAGAACTACAGGGAGCTAGTGGTTCCTGAGAGAGGAAGAACCACTGCTCTCCAGCAATTGGCTCCCAATAGGTTATCAGCTCCAAGAGATCAGTCTTAGAGGTATGTGAGAAATACCAAATAAACCTAATGGGTTGTATTCATATGTATGTAGGTATGTAAATATGTAGATAATTCAAAAAAGAGGAGGCCATGGGTTTAAGAAGAAATGGGAAAGACATGGGAAGAATTGGAGAAGGAAAGGATAATGGTATAAATATAATATTCATATATGAAATATTCAAAGTAAATTAAATAAACTAAAAAGATAACAATGAACTTTGCACCCAGCATGCAGGGTTAAAGAGGTTTCATATGGAGGTGCCATTCCCTAGAATAGCCAAAGAGGCTTTCTTAAAACTGAAGGGGAGCCTGCATCAGCAATGGGGAGCAGCTGTCCAGGACTCTTTCCTGGCAGGTCAGTATTCTGCTTCTTTTGTGGGCTGTTTTGAGGTCCAGAAGAAATGCAAAGAAACTACTTTGCTTTTGGAGGTGTTCTGCAAATCAAGCGCCCTGTGGATCCCTGTGCGTCTCTCTTGGGTATTTCCTCTATGATGTCTCTGCACATTGCATTGCATAGCTTCTGCAATTCCTGGTGATGAAGCAGAGGCTGTGAATTCTCCTGGTACCTACACTAGGCTCCCACATAGGGGCACTCTCTGACTGGTCCCTCCCATTATCTTCTGCCTTTTCCTTACTGGCCACACATGGAGCTGTACAAATACTGAGGTTGTGACTTTGAGCTTCATGGAAAGCACCGAAGCTTGTCTATCGATGCATCACCTGTGCCTCCTACCTTGGTTCTTATCTCTAAACATTAACTTTCCAGTGGCCACTGTGGATTTCTCTAAGACTTTCTGGTAAGACTTAGATGGACAGGCAGTGACTCCCTAGACAGAGTAGGAACACTGCCAGGGAAGCACAATGTACTGTACATTCTAGAGTGTCCTTACCAGGCGGATCCTGCTCTTCCCCGAACCCCTCCTTAACGGTAAGTCAGATGCACAGGGAGTTATATTAATTCTCTCAGAACCCTAGGGAAGCATCCCAGGCTGAGCTGCTGCAGTCACACAGTCAGCACAGACAGATGGGAGGTGATTTGTCGACTTGCAACAATAAAGTCGGCAATGTTACCCTAGGGACTTGCAAGTGTTGAATGAGCTGCCCTAAGTAGCTAACTAAGATCTGGGGAGCGACTTAGCTCAAGGGAGTGCAGTTTTACTGTGATATTAGAAAGAGACAATTAATGCCCTTTTTGCCTAAGTCTCCTTGTCAATAAATCAAGGATAAAAATACTCTTCCCTCAGAGACTGAGTCTAGCCTAGAGAAATGATAGAGAAGCCCCTCCCACCAACACAGCGCTTAGAAATCCATCATCCAGCCAGCAGTCTCAGCGTGTGTTACACAGGTTATGTCTTTGGGTGACACTATGGACCTGGGGCAGAGCATGTTGCCATCCCAGGTTCTACTTGATGCTATTAACATTTTCATTAAGTACTGTTCTAGCTATGCCTCCCATCACTATGTCAAAAGACCTGATAAAAGCGAATGGGGGAAGGTGGGGACTATTTGGGTTTACAGTTTGAGCATGCAGTGGCAGGAATGTAAGGCAGCTTGCTGCTGGTCCTGTTGCATTTGTCAGCAGTCAGGTAGGAGAGGGGGTGAATGCTGTTCCCCTTGCTTTTCCTTTTTATTCTGGATGCATGCCAGCCCAGGAGATGGAATCATACTCCTTCAGGTTGGATCTTCCCAGCTTTGGTAAATCTCTCCGGACATGCCTTCACACACACAACTAGAGGTTTGTCACCTAGGTGACTCTAAAGTCCAATAAGCTGACAATCAAGAGGAACCATCCCAAACACTGTTTCTCCTTTTACTGTATATCATTAATAGACCTAAATGTTATTACTATGTATGCCTTTACTAAATACAATCTAAAATTGTGCAACCACTTTGGAAAGCAGTATGGTGATTTCTCAGGAAATTTGGGATCAACCTACCCCTGGACCCAGCAATACCACTCTTGGGAATATACCCAACATTCAACAAAAGTATATGCTCAACTATGTTCATAGCAGCATTATTTGTAATAGCCAGAACCTGGAAACAACCTAGATGCCCTTCAATAGAAGAATGGAT
>NC_022036.1:480269-482543 GCF_000317375.1 Microtus ochrogaster
AAAAAAAAAAAAACGGGAAACGCCATAACTCGCCCCTTTTTTCCCTTTTCGTCTCTTCACCCCCGTCCCTCACCTGTCATCAACCCCTCCAATTAAAGTTCACCCACGTGGGACCGCCATGTGTCTTGTGTTTTCTCTCCAACCCTGCAGAAAGAACAAGATATACAATAACCATCTTTTTTCCTATCTCATCTTAGGGAAAGGATCTTGTTCTTACCTCTGAAGTTTCTACTGACCAATGGGGCCTTCATGCCATCTTCAGTTTTTAACATAGAACCTTTGTCTTTCGTTAGATCATTTGCTTTAGAAAACTTACAATTATAAATTCTTACTTTGCCACTTCAGATGGATATCTTTTCGAATTTAGGGTTATTTTGCTCAAGGATTTCAAGCCATCTTCTGAAGTATAATCATGCAGCATGACAGCCACCAGAGGATATGAAGAAATCAAATTGATACGGACCAGGAATTTTACTCCTTGTTAGCTAACTTTCATAGTACCGAAAGGTGGTATGCAGGATTCTAGGGAGAAGAAAGTCAACAATCTCACCCATCTCTGGACCCTGTGAACTGCAATGATGACTGGGGTGGCAAGAAACGCTCACAGCTGCAGCAGTGGTGTGACTATTATGGGGGCGACCACTTTCTGATTAGATTTAAGGCCCATTCCCCCCAAAATACATAATGAGTACTTAAAATATGGCAGAGAACCCATAGTTGGAAATTCACAGGCCCCAAAGATGAAAATAGTACTATTATTCTGCTAAATGGATATAGAGTCAAAATTCCCTCTATATTTATATCGCTATACACAGAGCTTAGTATGGATCTCTGATCTCATCAGTGGTTAATGTAGAAATTCACAATTGGTTAATGTACAGAAAATAAGTGTTTGTGAAGTGCTCAGCCACAAATGGTACATCTGTACCACACTCCCTCTTCTCGTGTTTCAGAGATCATGTGGAAGATGGGGAGCTAGTAATGTGTGAAAGCCAGTAGTTGGGAGGAAGCAGTGTAGTCGGGACATCACAAGACCACCACATTCATGGAACTCACAAAAGAACATGACCAAGTTGGTCAACATTCTAGCATGGAGGAGGAAAGGGTTCATGAATCCTCACCTCTAACCAAGGAGTGGGGGACATTTGACGGCTTTTTTTGGGGGGGGGAATCAGTCTTCTTTAAGGATGTGGTTCTTGGCAGGTTGACTATGTTCCAATGGAGGGTCAAACACCCAGAAGTATATGACCAGCACAAATTGGAGTCTATACGCTGTTTAATTAAAAAAAAAAAAAGAGTACAAAAAGTAGGGGGAAATAGGGAGGTGTGGACGATCTGTCAGGAGTTAAGGGGAGAACTCGGAGATAAATATGAACAAAATGCATTGTATGAAATCCTCAAAGAACTATTTTTTCTTAAAAAAAGAGGAAAGACAGATCACTGTCCCATTTTCTATATACATATAGTTTATATATATATATATATAAAAGTTTAATATTTGTTCTAATAGGTGACTTCATCATGATGTCATAAATCCTCCAGGACACGTTTGTAATATACATAGACATTTCAGAGCCATTTGTGCTAAATGGATGGAGTTGAGTTCCATTTCTTGAACCTAGTGCAGTAGTCTCCCCCTCCCTAGAGGTAAAGTTCTCTCAGTGAATTTGAGGCTAATGATTCCCGTGAATTTCTTTATAGTTGGTCACATGTAGTGGCACTAAACTCTTTCCTTATCTTTTGAAATTCAGATAAATGAAAATGTACTATATACATTATATTATACTAAAAGAACAACCTTTGTCATCTGCTGAAAATAAAAGAGGTTGCTAAAGAAGATCATCACCAGAGGAATCCTGGTTTTTATAACTCTACAAAAGAAAAGAATGGGGCATAAGCCAGGAAAGCTAAAGGCAAATGAAAATCGAATCTGAGGAATTCCCAGTCCTATCATTATGGCATGATGATGCATTCTTCAAGCAGATTGCATCACTGATGTTGAACTTTGCATTATTTATAGTCACTTATTCCCTCTTGTAGACAACTGCAACTATTAAAGATAATCAAATTTTTATTAGCCCTGTATTTTATTTTATTTTTTTTAATTTATTTATTAAAGATTTCTGTCTCTTCCCCACCACTGCCTCCCATTTCGCTCCCCCTCCCTTGTCAGCCCAAAGAGCAGTCAGGGTTCCCTGCCCTGTGGGAAGTCCAAGGACCACCCACCTCCATCCAGGTCTAGTAAGGTGAGCATCCAAACTGCCTAGGCTCCCA